>NW_026692674.1:0-137737 GCF_021218885.2 Marmota monax | reverse complement strand
TAATTGTTTATGTTCAAGTATTTTTATTTTCATAATTTAGGAATTAGCAAAAAGACATAAATCCCTTTTCACACCAGACTATGGTCTAAAGTTAAGAGTTAAATTAAAGCTCTAGTATTGTATTTGCATTATTAAAATAAAATATGTACATATGTTCCTTAAATATTGATATTTTTAAAAGAAAAACACTGCTATACCTTAGTAAAGTCTGAAATAATTAGCACTCTTGCCTTCCTCAGCTCTGCTGAGTGCAGGTTGACAGCACATACTTCTGGATTGCTAAATGACCTCCCACCACATTTAATTTGAATGTTGCTCTGACACCTTTAATCAACCATTAAATGTTACCAGCAGAAAACAGACCAAAACCTTCAGATGATTTTGCAAAAGTATTCAATTCTGTCACAAACAATAAGCTTTGTTTGCATTGTTCACTCTTGCCCTACCTTAACCTCACTTGTGCTTTTCAAACAAAATTGAGCTACACAATAAAAAGCTTGCTAGAATATGATTAATTAACATCCATTTCCCCCAACAATGGGTTCTTCCTATTCAGAAATGGATAACTTGAGGAACATATCCTTGCTGAAGAAATTAGGCCAGGGAAATCACTTTCTCCAAAAAAAAAAAAAAAGGAAGGTATACAAATTTAGCATTTTGGTATTCAAATGGAAATACATACTTGTTGATATACTGTCCACCCCAATGAAATACTTACACAAAAGAAACAGTAATACAAGATTAGGAAGAATTCCATTATGTTTTATGTCTGTGAAGTCAGGCAATTAAGTGTGCTTGACCTAGGTCTACTTGTGTGGACTCTATCTCTGTATACCAGGTAGCCAGTTGTCATGGGTGGATTAAAGAAATTGTGCAGATTCAAACCACTGAATCCTAGTGAATAGTTTTTGAATTCTTTGCTGCAGTTCAATGTTGGGAGAACATTCAGCTTTGATAGCAACACAAAGAGGAGTATTGAAAATCCACTCTGCTCATACCTAACAACTGAAACTTTGGGGGTTGCTGTGGAAGCACAGACATGCAAAGCCACTGAGTGTTAGAAGTACATTGTAAAGTCAAATGAGTAAATGTTGATGTTTGGCGGTCAGGAGCTGAGGAACTGAAAACTGAGGTGTCTTAAGTGGCGAACAGGCAGGTAGCATATACAAACATCCCTGAGACAGAAGCCACAGATAATGCTTCAGTGACTTCAGAAAGGAAAAGTCTCACACCTGTTTGTACCAAGCTGGGCTGTATTTACACTAGTACCCTTCAGAAGGAGAAGACGCAGTGAGCACAGGCCTCCCTGATTACCTTTGTGTCAACACAATGGCTAGCTCAATAAATTTCTTGCTTTTAGTGATGTTAAGGGATGGGCAGAGAAGGATGGTGGCAATAGGAAGTTAAGAGAATAATTCTCTAAAATGGGCCTATTGTGCTCAACTCCACATGTTTTCTTTTCACGAAGCAACTTACCTGCAGCCCTGCCTGGCCTCAGTGGACAGGATATAGAATATACCTCACCAAACTACCTGTTATCTGAAGGAGAAATGCAGGCCCAAGATAATGTCTATGGGAGGAACCCAGGAGATTTTGGTGACTAGTTCCTGAAACAAAAGGGAGATAAGGATAATTCCTCCTAACAATAAAATCTATAAGAACTTATGATTAAGAATCCAATTAGAACTGGTGAGCAGGGGCCAAGGTGATCTAGAGCTGATATTGGTAGGGGGTACCTAAAAGTCTCATATGTCTTCTTGCTGTTAGTCAAGCTTTAAGAAGTAAACCTGGGTGGGAATCTTCTCTGGGATCCCCAATAAAACTAGAGTACAGGAGAATCACATTGTCTTTCTCCTCTCTGAGAGGACCCTCTCTGTCCCTTGAGTGTTCCTTTTCTTTTTTCCTATCCGTTCAGTAAAATCATTTGTATTACTCTGAGCGACATATCTGAAATCTGACTTGATCATAAGAATCTGGGTTTGAAGGGTGGGTCTTAGTGCTGCCTCAATTTTTCAGAAGGCCTCATCTCTCTGACATTGAGGTTTATCATCACCAGGAATGACTTATTTACTTTAGAAAATATTCCTAAAGTCTTAAATGTTTTCAGATACATGTAGAAAATAACTTTAATTATCTTTTGTTTTTTCTTTTACATAAAACATTTCCTTTTGAGTGGGTGAAATAATTGGGAGAGTCTGAAAGTACAAATTGGTAATAACTGAAGTAGAGCCACCAGTAAATCAATGAAGGAAAGACCAATATAAGAACAAGAGACTATTGTCAGTGATCAAGTTTTTGATGCTCAGTATCATAGTATATGAGGGACATTTTTGTTCTCTTTTGCTCTCAAATGTTCATTAACAATAATAGTCCAGCTTATCATTTTAGATCTCACACTGGTAATTTCCACAAATAGGGGATATATATGGATCCAAGTGAAAGACATAAGTTAAATAACTAATTTTAGATTGTTGCAAGTATGCTTTAAAGAAGAATTTCTAATAAAATGTATTGATTACACTCTTTTCCTTTTTGAAGCCAATATTGTACTGTAAATTTTAAAAGACATCCATAGTCTTATAGAGACATTTTGAAAAGAAAGTCATAATCAAGAGATTAAAGAAACCTGAAATAATACCTCAAAAAATCACTATAAAATATTGGCAGAATAATTGATGGATATTATATTTAATAAATCAATGGATTAAAAGTAAATACTCAGTGCAATGTACATAAATATGCTCTACAGATCTTGGTTATTATTGCCATACTCTTTTCTGTTTGGAAAGAATATAACTGTTTTTCTTCAATATAACTTCATGTCGTTAAATATCTTCCAAAATCTCATATAAATAGCATTCTATTATACCAATGTACCTAATTTATATAGTCAGAAAACTACATGAGAATTATATAAGACATTTAAAGTATTAAAAGAATACCATCTGTGATCAAGGGAGCAAACCCTACAGAAAAATAAATAATCATCATCATGATAAGTGATACAAGAATTGAAAGACAAACTAGATCCAATTTTTTTTTGTTTTTGTTTTGGATCATGGATTAATATAAATTTTGTATTTCCATCAGGTCAGTTTGAATGATTTCTTTCAATGTTGATTATATTTAAATAGCACTCCCATTTAAGTCCAGCTTCCCTATTAATCTTATAAAATGATTTGAGGAAAAAGCAATTAAAACATTCCTATTTTGTGCCACTAAAAAATTATTTAAAAGAAAACAGACAAGTGTTTCATACTGTGTAGAAAGTTTAGTTCTCAAATCCATCTTTGTTGAAAAGTAAAGAATTGACCACTATTTTTTTGTTTATCCTGAGCAACTATATTAGTTTCCAATAGTTGCTTTCATATTTTATAGTTTTTTAATAAAAAATTAAATTTTAAGTAGATAGCATGTGTATACTGCAGCAGTCCGGCTGCAGCAAAATAGCCGGGGGGTGACGAACAACTTGTGTAAGTTGATACAGCAGGAGAGGGAGCCATTTATTGTAGGACAACAGAGGTATTTATACATTCCACACAGCTTATCTTAATTAGCATAAACTAGATACAGCAGTCAACCAATAAGAAATCTCCACACTTAATGGCTCACTGGCGCCACCTCACAAACCACTCCCCCTGGCAAAATACCAGGCGCCATCCTGACTTGTTTACAGACTCTAACATTTCTCTGGCAAAATGCCAGGCACCATCCTGACTTGTTTACAGACTCTAACAGTATACTATAGGGTTCTCTGACTAAACCTAATTTGTATTGGGTAAACTTTTCCATGGAAAATTTTTGCTTATTTAACTTTATTTTTCTAACTAAGATTTGCTTTTCTTAAAAAACTGGGCATTGGATATTTTCACACCTGTATGAACCATTTTTTTTTTTTTTTTTTATCTTTACCTCTCTTCAATGGACCTCAGTGTTCATCAGTTGTTTCTGGCATTGACCATCTCTACCTTAAGCTCTCTTTTAACTCTGGGCCAATATGTATACCAACATTTATATAACTTTTATGTTGCTGGGCTTTCAAGCTTTCCTTATGGAGTCATGAAAACTGGAGGAGGAATAATAGAAATATTAGAATTACCATTGACCATCTTAACAGTTGGTAGATTAGTGAATCTGTATGAAACATTGATAAACTAAGTTATTGTGCAACTGTTCCTGAGAGACTAATTTCTAATGATCTTCTCTTGAAAAGAAATGCAAAAGAACTAAATTTAAATTTGAGTGCCAACAAAAAACAAATTGAATTCTTTGTGCCTCAGCACTTAAAAGCTCCCTCATGGGCTTTAAAGTAGTATCTACCAATATTACAGAATAACTTCCAATTTGTAAACCAGACACTCTTGTCATTAAAAAATATCTGAGCTATAAAAAACAGTACCAACAATGAAAAAATGTGAGGTTGCATCTAAAATGTAAATAATATTGTGAGAACATAAAAATCTTCTTTTACTTTAAAATTACCTGTAGCCTCAGTCCTACCCTTTTTGCTAAAACTGAAGAAGATCCTCTTGATCATAATAGATGTTCTTTTTATCATCCTGTAATCCTGAATTAGCTGGATCATCCCTATAGTCTCTATAATCATAAACTCTATCCCTCATATATTTTTGTTAATATCTAATATGCCTGAATCTAGATTAAATCTGTTGTCTATTTCTGGTGAAACAATCCTCTCTGCTTCTATTTTGTACAGAAGTTATGGATAAACAGAAATATAAAGTGAATTTGTGATTTTATTCATTTTGCAATGGAAGACTAGCTTAACTAAAAATAACCTTTCTTTAAAAAAAAAAAAAAAACCCTTGCAAATCTGGGGAAATAATTTCCAAAAATAAAAAAAAAATGCTTGAAAGTATTAAAGTAGTAGGCTTAAGAGGTAAGGATACTTCAAAGAAGAAAATGCCCCAAAAGTTATGCCTGAAATGTTGTTTATCTACTAAAAAGGTTTCCATCTTAACCAGAGGCCTTTAAAGAATTGGGATAGAGCAACTCTTTTTCAGGGATGTGGTCTTGAGCATTACAGGATTTTTTTTTTTTTGCATTTTTTATTGTACCTCTATAAAGATATAAGTATCATTTATGACAGTTGTGATAACTAAAAATGTCTCCAGAAATGTCATATGTCCCTTGGGTGCCCACTGTAGGGACATTTGATGATTCAAGAGAAGATTCTTAGAAGTATGATGGAACTGTGACACTTCCTTTTGGCTAGGGTACAAACTTTGCTATTCAAGACATTCAAAAAGAGTTCCCAGGTTAGATTCCTGCAGGGTTATTATATACAAGTAAAGTTTAGGAAGAATTCTTGACAAAGACCCAACTGTGAATCAGCCCAATTCCTGACTGGATGAAAATCATCCACCAGATAGAACTACCTAGGATAGCCAAAAGTTGATCCTTTGAATAAAGGTAAACCAATGCTCATAGATTTTTATACACATATTTAATTATTGTAAAAGGCATGAAAGAAGATAAAAATTAACACAAATCCAAGAAAAACAATTAATTAAAATAAATTCAGAGACTTTATAGGCACTGGCTCAACAGAAATGGGTTTAAAATAACATGTTTAAAAAATTAAATTTCAAGATAGATTAAAAAAATAATGATGGGGAAAATAATAGAATAAAATTTATATTGTAGAATTGCTGTATAATAAAAATCAAAACTAAAATTAAATATATGAATTTAAAAGCAGATTAGACACTGGAGAATCTAGTGTTATTGAAGTTTTAATTTTTTTAAAGACTACTTTTTTATTCTAAAAAAATGTAAATTTTTTCTCATAGGTTTTTGCTCATCGAATCCTATGGATTATCTGTATTTTTTTTAAACAAGATCTCTGTGTTTCCATTTGAATGTATGATGGGATTTGCATTTTCTATTTTTGTATACTGATACCTTATTCAAATGTTTTTGTTAGATTTGAGTTTTTTGATACTTTAAAAAAAAAAAAAAACTTTCTCTTGAATCTTCCACATAGTTATTTAATCAAGAAACTAGGTGCACTTGTTTTTTTTTTTTTCCTAATTCTTATTCTTCAAATTGTTTCTCTTTTTCTCACTTTAAATAATAACTGTAATTCAATGCTGTATATGAGCATACACAGTAAGATAGTGAGACCTCTTTATTTTAGTGGGAATAGCTAATTCTTTCCCCCTGTGTTAGATATGGCTTTGCATTTAAGCTGTACAGATTTTATCAAGGTTAGGAAGTCACTTTTATTTTATCCCTGCATTGTTTAACAAATAATCACTAGACTCTTTGAAAGTTTATCTATAGGGTAGGAATTATATTAACAGATATATTATGTTGAACTACATTGAGCCATCCTTGGATTTCTGTGATAAATCCTATCTGATTATTATGTATATGTATTACTTTTATTGTGTGTTTAAATTATTCTGATATTTTATTCATGACTAAATGGACCTTGTTTAAACTTCTCTGTCTTGGCACAACCTTGCTTGGGAATAGCATAAATATCTTCATTCATTAAAACAAAACAAAACAAAACAAAACAAAAAAAAAACCCTTTCAATGTTCCCCATTCTAATTTCTGTAACAATTTGAGTGTTATTAGACTTAACTGGTCTTAAATATTTAGTAGGGTTTTCCAATGGAACTCAATCTGTTTCGTTTTGGAAGATGACACTTTGAAATTAGTTTTTGGTCTGTTGTTTTGATTTATTAAAAGTTTTTAACACTGGGAGTAAAATGACAATAGATATACAATGTTTTATTGATGCATTTTTGTATCACTGAAGCTGAAAAGTAACATCGTTTTGAAATGGAAAGTTTTCACTTCAGCTCTGGCTCAAAAATCTGTTCTTCATCTCAGGTATTCCCTCCTAAAGATGTCTTAGATAACTCTTATCTGTGAAAAAAATAATTCATCTTCTTATACATTTCTTCTTTTATAGGGTATGATTCCATTGGAGGAATTTCCGATTATTTCCATAATTAAGGGCCTCTTTTCTCTTTAGTGCTTCAAGGTCTGAATTCCAGATGTGACCTTCAGGACTCAAGTCAGTTCTTAGCATCAGCTGTTCCTGCACCCAAGTTCAGCCCTCAGATATTGCTTATGTTGAACATGATTCAGTATCTTCTCTTGGTTTGGTCTTCTTACTTCATTTGTCTTTCTATTTAGTGAGCACTTTGGCACTTGGTAGGTTCACCACAAAGGTGGTGGATATATAATAACAAATGGTGTATAATAGAACACCTAATACCATTACAGATGCTAAAAAAAGAGGAAAAAAAATCAGCAATCACCTGTTAAAAAGATGTAGAAGAGTATATCTGCTTATCTGAATCCCACAGAAACACGTCACAATAAACAACATTCAGCACAATTGGATAATTAAATTAAAAACTGAGGCTAACTTATTTTTGTGCTATCAATTCTCTATACTTCTCAATCCTAATCCACCTTGAAGGGAAATTTGTGTGTACAGGATTTCTCTTTTACCCAGACATCAGGTGATAATGAATAGATATATTATTTTGTTGACAGTTTTTAGAACTTAAACAACAACAACAAAATGTGCTAAGTCAAATTTTTAAAATGTCAGTTTTTTTTTTACTCTGTTCTTGATAGCTTAAAGTAACAAAGTAATGAGTAATTCCCAATTTGGCAGCTAGCATGTATTTTCTCTATTAACTAGTTAAAAACAAGCTTGGTAGTAGAATTACAATTTATGTTTAAGTACAGTAGTAGAATTACAATGTTGTGTTTATGTATCTGAATATTCACATATTAACTTGGAAAGAACACTTGATGTTAGAGACTTCTTTTTTCCCCCACCTAATGAAATTAGAAAATGGCCTTTCCCATGACAACAGAATTCCTGTCACCATGATATAAATTTCTTTTCTGGAAATATTTATATGAACAACTAAAAATTTTCTATGCATTTTCCATTTTCTCAAAGTATATATCTGATAAACACATATCATATACTCAAAACAAAAATCTTTATAATTTGAGTTAGTCAAGGTCAAGAGTATCTCAAAATCAGAGAATGTGATTGCTTCACATTTATGTTTAACACCTTACCATGTTATAAAATCCAACATGACCCAGCATGGTGGTGCACATCTGTAATCCCAACTGCTCAGGAGGCAGAGGCAGGAGGACCCAAAGTTTGAGGACAGCCTCAGCAACTTGGTGACACCCTCAGCAACTCAGCAGAAATCTGTCTCAAAAAGTAATAATAATAATAATAATAATAATAATAATAATAATAATAAATAAATAAAAAGGGCTAGAATGTAGCTCAGTGGTAGAGCATCCCTGGATTCTATCCTGTGTACACACACAGACACACACATATACACAAACACTCACACAACCAGTATCATTGTCAAGTTATCTGTATGTTATTAATTGTATATAGAGTGGAGCTAGTTATATTCCTTTATTACTGATATTGGGGTAGGAGCATTCAAAATAAATGGAATATAATAACTGAGTTACTACTTCTGCAATTAATGAAATTCTTATTCTTGATTGAAGGATTAGACTACAGAGTAATTAGTGGTGTTTGAGCTGCAACTTTGTTTTTCCCTTCCCTTCCTTTTTAAATTTTTTTTATTTATTCAGGAAATATGTTATGTTTTACTTGGAAATATGGATGGTTATGACCATATAATTTATGATATGTTATATTGCTGTGGATTTAATGACTATGAAATAGTACATTTTAGTTCAATTTTATATTACATACCTAGCAAAGTAACATATTAAAAATAATAAAATGTTTCCAAATTTAAGTTCTCTTCATGTTGCTATTAGAAGTATAAGTGAACACAAACTTCCTGAAAAATAATTTGAAAATAAGTGTCAACAGTATTTAAAAGTTTATAATCTTTGGCCTAGTTATTCTTATCATAGGACTTTACCTATAAACAGTAGATAATCAGATAATAATTTAAATATAAGAAGTTCATCCAACATTGTTTAGTGTAATACTGGGATTTAACTACATACCCACTAACAACAAACTATCCTCTATTCTGTACCCTGTTGAATATTCAATTGTACAAAGATCAGCTTAGCTCATAAATCCCATTTAACTCTTAAAAGTCAGAATTTTAAAATTGGAAGCAAAAACTATACAAATTAAAGCAATGCTCAAACTAAATGCACTGTCCATACCTGAAAAGAAAGTCCCAGACACATTGCATTCTTTATATTCCTTGAGTATGTAAAAATTATTAATACCTCAGAGCCTTTACATTCCAGTCACTGTCATGGGATCCATTTCAATATCTGTATTAAAGTTCTTTGAAATATCAGGTTAATGTCATCTCTTGAATTCTATGTCCCCTTATACTGAAATATCAACTGCCATGAGCAGGAGGGTCTGGCCTATACCCTTCAAAATCAACCTATGTAGTTTTTACTTATTTATTTATTTATGAAGACATTTATTTTTTATTTATTTTTTAAGGTGGACACAATATCTTTATTTTATTTTTATGTGGTGCTGAGGATCGAACCCAGTGCCTCACGTATGCCAAGCAAGCAGGCTACCACTTGAGCCATGTCCTCAACCCTAACATATGTAATTTTTTAATATATTTTAGGCATGTGAAAATCTTGATTAATAATGAGTAAAAAAAGAATACTAGAAGGGCTGGGGTTGTGGCTCAGCAAGGCCCTGGGTTTGATCCTCAGCACCACATATAAATAAATAAAATAAAGGCATTGTGTCCAACTACACCTAAAAAATAAGTATTTAAAAAAAGAGAATACTAGAAAATTATGGAAAGCATTAAAACACTAGTGATAATTTATAGGAAAATAATGAGCATTCAGCTCAGTTTAATTATCATATACATATATACGTATAAGCAGAGAGAAATTTAAATGCACTTATATGTTGAGAGATATTACAGAAAAGTTTTTTAAAAATAATGTTGCTAAATTATCTTAAATATTTATAAGGAGAATAATAACATGTATGACATGGAAATATAGGTGTACACATTACTAAAAAGAAGTATCTCTTGATAAAAAAAAGAACATAATGGCTATCAAATGTTTGGTAGTTGATGAAATTATTCGATATAACCAATGTTCAAAAGAATGTTTATAATCAAAAGTTTAGGTTTTAAAAATATTTCTTAGAGATTATATCACTTATGAATGAGAAAAAAATTACAGAGTAATAAAAATCTATTTGAAATTACCTTCATTGCCAGAGTTCAACTATTATTGACATATCTGTGCATCTAATATCATTGTGAAACGAAATGGAAATTAATGTAATTTTCTTGACATGATTAGTTATAAAATACCATAAGTGAATAAAGGATCTAGAAATAAATTACAGTGATCTTTTCTTCTACCCCAGAGAACTAGTCACTTGAATATTTCTTGGGTTTTTTAAAATTTATATTGTAAATATAATTCTGATAAATATTTAAAATTTTTCAAACAATTGTTGTCAAACATTCAGCAGTAGTATTTTCAGTAACTTGTTTGTATAGGCAATAGACTTCCTAAGAGTTATCATCCACATATGCTTCCAAATTAAATTTTTCAGCACATTTAATATTATATTGACCATACAATTATGGGCTTATGATATAATTAATCCCAGTGTAATTTTAAAAACAATTACAGCTTAGAAATATAATTACATAATTATTGTGTTCAACTTAGTATCATTAGAGAGACTACAGAATAAGGTAGATAATGACACAACTTTGATAGTTGAATTTTGTTCTTAAAATTATGTCATAGAAAAGAATGGATTAATACAGTCAATTAAAACTTATGCATTTAAGTAATATTCAGTTGTATTAGAATGACTGGGATTTTTTAAAGCTCTTTGACATGAATGAACAAAAGCAGAAAATATTCATTAGGAAAACAACTTGAGTTTTTTTTTTTTTTTTTTTAAACATCATACTATATCAAAATATCTTTTAAGAAAAAATAAAAGTCTTTCACATTTTTTCAAGAAATTAAAGAAAGGAATGGTTTTTCAGTCCGATAATAGTTATCCATGATAGTTTGTCTTTACAAAAGAGTCCCGATTTTGTCCAAATCAGAAATATGTGGAAATCCAATATCCATATTCCCAGTTTCCATATACTTAAATGGAACTATGGAACATGATTCTGCCCAGTTAAATAATATTCATCTATAAAATACGAGAAATAAAACAAAATTAGCTTATTTTCAATGTATAATGACCGATTTTAATTTAAACGAACTTCTTTTTACATTATTATCTCTACAATGGAGGAAATAATATCTTCAGAGTACTGGGGGAACCCTCAGTGCACAAAATCTGTTATGCTTTCAGGAACAGAGAATTTAATCTCCTATCAGGGCTTGTCCTAGCCACATGTATATTGGAGAAATACTCTCTATGCTTACAAATTTCTGGGAAGAGCATTAAGAAAGGAGAAAAAGTATTGCAACGAACATCTTATTGTGATTACTGCTTTAAAATTAATATTATAGTGTATTTTTGAAAAATACATAAATTTTCAAATGTTAGCCTTCTTATTATATTGCTGTCTCACTTAAACATAAGTTTACTCTCCATCATGCACTAAGGAGTATGATAGGAAAAAATAAGAAATTATTTAAAATTCTCATGTTTTTCTTTAAAGTACAGAAAAATCATTTTAATGTGTAAATCTTGAAAGAGTTCTTCAAGATTATCACAATTAGGCTGGAATCCAAATAACTCTAGACTGTAGATTTCAAATATTTGAAATAAATTCATTTTTTAAGTTCAATGATAGCCAAATTCTGTGGCTGACATTTTGTCTTAAAACTGTTGTTTCACAAAGAGAATGAGTGAGACAAGTTGTAAATTTATATGAGTGAAAAATCTATGATCTGAAGATTTAAAAACTTGATCTAAAATATTAAAATTAAGATTTTACAGGGGAAGATGCTTCAGAACATTATAATGGGCAAGAATTTGGGGGCATGGCCCCCAATACACAGGATACCAAAGGAAAAATAAACAAATGGGATTGAATTAAATGCAAATGCTTCTGCACAGCAAAGGAAACAATCATCAGTGTGAATAGGCAATATACAGAATAGGAGAAAATACTTGCAAACTATAAATCTAACAATGATTAGTATCCAAAATATATGAGGAATTCTAAAAACTAAATACTACAATCAGAAAATTCCAATTTAAAAAAGTGTTCAATAGACATATCTCAGAAGTAAACACAGACATGTCTAACAGGTATATTGAAAAATACTCAACATCACTAATGAGGAAATGCAAATCCAATCCACAATGAGATATCTTACCCTACTAAGAATGACTGCTTTCTAAAAGACTATAAACAACAAGTGCTGGCAAGGATCTGGAGACAATGGAACCCTTATATACTTTTGCTGAGACTATAAATTTGTGCAACCATTAGGAAAGTTAGTATGAAGTTTCCTCAAAAAGCTAAAATTAGTAATAATATATGACAGAAAAGTCCACTTACTGGAATATTGCTTTGCAAATAATACTCTTAAAAGAATTTTAAAAATCACATATTAGGAAAACATAATTCCAAATTATATTTATGTGATAAAGGATTTGTAACTAAAAACACTGAATAAGACACTAAAAGATGTAAACACCTCCCTGGTTGATGGATTAGGAGAATTAATATTGTTAAAATCATCATACTAACCAAGGCAATCTACTGATTCTATGAAATCCCTATCAAAATACCAATGACATTCTTCAGAGAAGTAGAAAAACAACCCTAAATTTCAAATGGAAGCTTGAAAGAACACAAATAGCCATAGCAATCCTGAGCAAAAAGAGCAATGCTGGAGGCATCATAATACCTAATTTTAAAATAGATGGCAAGACCATGTAACAAAACCAGTTGTCATAAAAACAGACACATGGACCGATGGAATAGAATAGAGAACCCAGAAATAAATCCCTACATCTACAGCTAAAGATTCTTGACAAAGGTGATAAAAACATACATTGGAGAAAAAACAGCCTCTTCAACAGATGGTGCTGAGAAATTGGGATATCAACATATAGAAGATTAAAAGTAGACCCTGGTCTCTCACTCTCTATAAAGTTTAACTAAAAATGGATCAAACGCTTTCACATTATACCTGAAACTTTGAAGCTACTAGAAGGAAATCTAAGAGAAATAAACAATTTGAGATACTGATGCAGGCAAATGATTTCCTAAATAGGACTGCAATAGTTCCAGAAACAAAAGGAAAAACTGACAAATGGCTTTTACCAAACTAAAAATCTTCTACACTGCAAAGAAAAACATCAACAGAGTGAAGACACAACAAAAAGGGAAAATCTTTGCCAGTTGTTCATCTGACATATAATTAATATTCATAATATATAAAGAATTCAAAAACTTAACCACCAAGTAACAAGTAATCCAGTCAGTGGACAAATGATCTGAACAATCACTTCCCAAAAGAAGAAATACAAATGACCAATAAATATATGAAAAAAAAATGCTAAATATCTTTAGCCCCTGGGGGGTATTCAAATCAAAACTAAATAGATTTCATCTCATCCTAGTCAGAATGGCTGTCATCAAGAATACAAAAATAATCAATTCTAGTAAGGATCATCAGTCTTTATGATTGGGGGAGCCTTTATACACTCTTGGAAGGAATGTGAATTAGTACAACCACAATGAAAATCAATATGAAGGTTCCCAAAAGACCTGAAAGTAGAACTACCATATGATTCATTTATACCAGTCCTGGTTATACACCTGAATGAAATGAATTTGACATACAAAAGCATCCTCTTGTTTATAGTGACACCATTCACAATAGTCAAAATCAATCAACCAGATACCCATCAACAGTTGAATAGAAAAGAAAATATGGCATATATACACAAAAGAGTATTATTCTGCCAAAAAGAAGAATGAAAGCATTTCATTTGCAGTAAAAAGATGCATGTAGAGATCATGATGTTAAGGGAATTAAGCCAGACACAGAAAGGTCTTACATGTTTTCTCATATATGTGGAAACCAAAAAAATAAGAAAAGAGAAAAAGATGGCCTGAAAGTAGAAGAGGGTCTGTAAAGGAAGAAGAAGAATGTTGGGGAAAGGGCGAAGAGGGGGGCAATAGAGGAAAGGTAAACAGGATCAAAGCACAAGCATGTATGTCTGGAAATATCATAGTGCAATCCATAAATTTGTATAATTAATATGCATTAATAATTATTTTTAAAAGTTATTGTTAGAACAATGAAAGGGCAAGCCATAGGCTGAAAGAATATATTTGTAAAATTTACTTCAAAAACTCCCACAATGCAATACATAAATGGGTAATTGTTTTTTAACCCAAATACAAACAAAGGGATTAGTATCTAGAATATCACACCCCATCTAAGAATTTATGCATATAGTAAATAAGCATAGTAGAAGATACTCACCATCAGTTTTCATTAGGGAAATGCAAATTAAAACAATAAGATATAGTTAGACATATTAGAATAATTAAAGTTTAAAAAAACCTGGCAATAATGTTGGCAAAGATAGTAATAGGAGGTCATGGCCATTTTGGAAGAAGTTGGTATGTTTCTTACAAAGTCAAACATGTGACTGATAATCAAGATCCTAGGTATTTATTCAACTATTTGAAAATTTACATTCACTCAAAATCATTTATGTGAAAATCATAGCAGGATTATTTACAATTGCCCCAAACTGGAAGGAATCAAGATGTCTTCAATATGTGAATGGATAAATTAACTGATATACAGCTACAGTTTAACATTATAAAGTAATAACAGGGAATGAGCCATCACTAAGGAGGAAGTTTAACTGCATATTACTAAGTAAAATAAATGAGTCTGAAAAGTCTACATATTTATATGACACTTGGAAAAAATTGAGGTTAGGAAAGGCAAGGATCTAATGCTTACTATAAAACAAGAACCTATCAAAATGCATGACAATCTCACTGATGGGGTTGGAGAAGATGTGTTCTTATTGAAGTAACTTTAAAATGAGTGAAGATTCTAAGATGATAGACAACTAAAACTCTTTGTAACAGTAAAGAACAAAAAATCTGTATATAAGCCCCAAATA
Organism: Marmota monax; assembly: GCF_021218885.2. NCBI lineage: Eukaryota > Metazoa > Chordata > Mammalia > Rodentia > Sciuridae > Marmota > Marmota monax. The sequence continues at coordinate 122,633 of NW_026692674.1, read as the reverse complement.
AATAGTCTTTACTTGTTTAAATTTGGATGGGTTTTGTTAATTTTAAGGCTAGACTTCAGGGGAATGCAAATTAACACTGTTATTTTTCTAATATTAAACAGTTGAGATAATCAACGTATAAAGAGCAAATATTTATTTTGGCTCATTGTCTGAGCCTTCTGAATCCATGTTTAACTGCTCTGGGGCTTTTGGGTCTTTGGCAAAACAGTGCATCATGATGGAAGTAAGTGGTAGAGCAAAACTGTTCACCTCATGGCCAGAATGCAAAAGGGAGAGAAAGAGGAAGGGACTGGGATCCTTCTATGCCCTTCACAGGGCATGCCCACAATGATCTAAAGACCTTTCACTGGGCCCAACTCTTTTTTTTTTTTTGTAACTTCTCCATAGTGCCACTGTGGAGCATAAGCTTTTATATATGCCTTTGGGGAACAATGCAGATTCAAACAATAGTCAAAGTCATAGTGTTACTCTATATGTATGCTTACATGGTAAAGTTAAATAGCTAATGATTCTGAGCCTTGGTGAGAATGGTTAGCTGAGGTTTTCAGTTGGATATGATTTTTGCACTGTGGTATATTTGTCAAGTCTGAAAACATTTTGGTTTTCACAACTAGAGGGGAGGGCTGTGTTACTGTGCTTTTGGCATCCAATATGGGAAGATGCCAATATGATAATAAACATAAAATGCACAGGAAAGGCCCCCACAACAAAGAATTTGCACAAAATCTCTAAGTACTGCTACTGAGAAATCCTGCTATAGAGCAAATATAACCCTCAAACATTGTGACTGGGAAAGCAAAATGATAAATGCATGCCGAAAAATACTGTGACAGTATCTTATGAAGTTAAATTTGCACATACCATATGACCCAGGAATCCCACTTTCAAATATTTACCTAAGGGAAATTAAAACATTTTCACACAAAGACTTGTGGGGAGATGCTCACAGCAGCATTATTTGTAATAATGGATAAACTGGAAACAAAATGACAAATGAATAAACAAATTTTGGTATCCATAAGACAGAATTCTACACAGTAGCAAAAAGAAACAAAATGTAAATATGCTATAGTAGATATGCAGGCTTGTGCAGGAGGCTAAAGGGAAGAAGAATAGATCTCACTCCATTTCCATGAGGCAGGACACTTCATCTCAGGTGACAGGCAACCCTGCCCATAAAAGCTATCCTTCAAGGCTAGGACTACTTTCTCAAAACAAAAAGAACTGGTGTAGCCAGCTTGTGGACTTTTCAACTTTGGAGTATGCCCAAAACACTGAGGCACTGTGCTTTGGGTGGCCCCAGGTTCATTGTAATACCATTTACATTGTAGTTCTGGTCCCCTGTAATTTTTTCTTAGGTATGTCTGGGAACATTTCTAATGTAGACTCAGATGCACTAATCCATTACTAGAAAGGGGTGTAACTACCCCAAGTAAATAACTCATGGCCTGGGAGGAACCCAAGGAGATCATAAAAGCCCACATTGCAGAAGAAACAAGGCCACCTACTGTCTCTTGGTATGGTCTAATTCACATTCTCTGGAGTATATTTTCACTTCACTGAATAAATCATTTATGCTGTGTCTCTCCACTGAAACCTTTCTTTGGGCAAGACATGAACCAAGGAATATCACCTCCCAGTAACAAATGCATTGTCAGCATGGTGAGTGGCAAAATCAGTGTTAAGTAAAACAAGTCAAAACAAAAGACTTTATAGTCTTTGGTCCCATAATTTTTGATAGAAAATTCTAGAATAGGTAAAATTAAAATGACAAAAGTCTGGTCAGCCATTGCCTAGGGCCAGGGGCAGGAAAGTACATATAATGCAAGGGCACGAACTCTAAAGGATAAGCAAACTATTCTGTACCTTCATTTTGTTAATGATCAAGTTATGTAATTACTAAATGCACCTAAAGTGAGTAAAAATGACTGAATAAAAATTTCCCCCCATAAATATGTTAACAATTTTTAAATAGAAAGTGTCCAATTGGGTATGATTAACTACCTGTGTTAAATGCCCTCAGAGAGGTCATAAGATACAAACAGAAACAAGAGGTCACTGATCACCTTTTTAAGAGCAGTTTGAAGTTGGTGGGGTTAATATCTTCAGTGAGCTGTGCATAAACGGGGAGTAAGAAAACAGATAATAAATGCACAGAACATTTTTAGTAAGTTTTAATTGAATTACAAAGAGAGATTGCATGACATGAAAAACAAGGGCAGCTAAAGTGGGAATGTTTTATCATAGAAGGGATTAAGAAACTGAAGGAAAAGGTATGTGATAGGATTAGGTTGAAAGCTTGGCTGGCATGGCTGTCCTTGGTCAGGACAAGAGATGCTTCCTCATCCAAACTAGAAATAGGGACAGTTCTGTGGGGAACAAGTAAGTTGGTGGTTTTCTTGATTTTTCTCAGTAAAGCAAGAAACAAGGAAATTTGCTTAGAGTCGAGGAAGATGATGGCTTTATAAGAACTGAAGTTTTGTAATCAGAAGGGAGCATCAGTATTACTGTAGCTCATCAAAATGAAAACAAAGGGAAAGAGCTATAAAGCTGATGGTCGAAGTTTGTAGAATACAAATTGAAATGGTTCATATTATAAAGTTAACTGATACCAATAAAAAGTATATTCTTATAATTTTAGAGGTAAAAAGTTTAATTGTAGACTTGAGTTGTTGGAGTTTTGCTTAACAGATGTGGCTGAAGAAAGGAGCTACAAAAGGAATGAAAGATGTTGGTGCAAGTTTAATATCTACAACAAACAGAAGAGAGTTCAAGAAAGAGCTGTTCACTTTCTTAGCACTATTTCTCTCTTAGCAATATATCCTTGCTTCTTTAACACACACACACACACAACACACACACACACACATACACATACACAAATATTCATATGTACATAATCTGATGCTAAGACAGTTTCAAGAACACATCTTCCAAAGCATATGCTAAAGGAGGTAAATCTGTAAAAACATGGAACAGACAAAATTGATTTTTAAGCCTGTTGATCACTGCTGGGTTTTGCTTATATTTAAATCACCTGTCATGTAAATCAGAAATAGAAGTGTATAAAGTCTTACATTCAATCCTTACACTTATTTTAATGACAAATACAAATTTGGAAATAATAGATCCTTTTGGGTGGTCTTGTTTCATGATTAATCCATCATCCCATCACTGCAACATAACCCTTAATGTAATTTGTCTAGTTCCTTTATTATGCACAATTCTTTTATGTTGAACATGAAACAATATATGCCAGGAACAGGAACATAGTTTGGCGTGGATGAGGAGTACTGGGGATTGAACTCAGGGGCACTTGAACACTGAGCCACATCCTCAGCTCTATTTTGCATTTTATTAGAGACAGGGTCTCACTGAGTTGCTTATTGCCTCGATTTTGCTAATGCTGGCTTAGAACTTTTGATCCTCCTGCCACAGCCTCCTGAGCTGCTGGGATTACAGGCATGTACCACTGCACCTGGCTAGGAACATATTTTTAAGAGGTCTTTTTTATTGTTACTTGTACAACATCTTAACAATAATTTAAACTTTAAAATAATCCTATCAAATCAAGACTTTACCATTTTGTGCATATACAAAAAAAGGTACAAATTTTTACATTTTAATTATATAAAACAAAGTGTCTTGCATGTGATAGTTTTAAATATATATGTATATATATATATATATATATATATATATATATATATATATTTGGCTTAAGTAACCTAAATACAAAAATATTAATAAAAGAAGTTGTAATTTTGAAATTCTCATGTAACAACCCAAAAAGCTTTAAAAGACATATTTCTCAGCTTTATCCACAATTTATTTTTCACTTAACCTTCCTGAGTTCATAATTCCTATGCTTACATGTATGTGTACAGGCTTCATTCAAATAAAAAAATCAAATGTAGCAATAACAAAATGTACACCTTGAAAAGTCATTCAAGAGGTGTAGTAGGTTTTTTCCTTTCCTTCTTTTTTCTTTTTATGCATTGAATTTCAGATATATTGTGATACATGATACTGAAATTTTCCAAGTTAAAGCCCAAGTTCACTTACAATGAAGTATTGATTATTTTAGAAAATATGTAGTTGAAAAAAATCTCCTACACATCTTTACAAGGTAGTTAACCACCACTTTTAAAGGCAGAAAGAAATGCATTTGTCTTGACTGCAAAAACCTAAGGTTAGATAAAGAATCCAGCAATAAAGTTTAAAAGCAGAAGGGATAAAAGGGACAGGGTATTATTAATGCTTATCACTCCTTAGGTCCATGCAGTTCAATGACAGTTTCAAAAGGATGTGCTGATAAAGGATTTGCCTGTCGTTTGACACAGTGTGCGGTGGTTCCAGTAAACCTCTTGTGGAATGAAGAAAGCCAAGACACTTTTGAAGCTTGAATAGAAGAGTGACAGCTCTGAACCCAAGTGGCAGCCTTTCCCTCAGGCTTTTGTGATATATATATATATATATACCTTTTTCTTTTCCAGTGCTAGTGCTAATACCAAAGCTGTAACTAAAATTATTGCCTCTTTCCTGGAAATTTTTATGAAGACATGTAGCAAAACCCTAAATGTTCAGGAAAATATCATTGTTGAACTTTATTGCAGATGCAAAATTCATTGCATCTTCCTAGACTATATCACTGAAAAAACCACTGTGTGAGTGACAATGAAAAAAATACGTCAAAAATATCAAATATATGGATTTATGTATTCTATCACACATACATTTCTAAAAAGTTAAAGATAATAAACTCCAGCTAAATGTTTAGATCATCAACTTGAGTATATATGACCTACTGGACAAAAAATGAAATAATTGTTTAAAGTAGAAACAATATTTTGCTCATTTCATTTATATGATAATGAATAGATTTATGTAGTTAACACTAAGTGTCTTTTACATAGTCTCTAAACCTTCATACTGATAGAATAAAAGACCTGAAAATATATCAAATTAAGAGTTTTAAAAAGGCATTTGTGTGGGTGCAGTGGCACACACCTGTAATTCCACCAATATGGGATGCTGAGACAGGAGGATCACAAGTTTAAGGCCAGCATCAGCAATTTAGCGAGACACTTTCTCAAAATAAAAAGGGCTGGGAATGTTGCTCAGTGGTAAATTGCCCCTGGGATTAATCTGCCGTACATCCCTCCCTCCAAAGAAAAAGGTATTAGCCTTTTTATAGCTGGCCTTTTTCACTTGGTATATTATCAACGTTCATTAATATTACAGCATTTATATTATTATTATTTTTAAGTCTGAATATTATTTCAATGTATATATATGTGTGTACCATGTTTTATTTATCGATTTATATGTCCATGGACATTTGGGTGGTTTTCACCTTTTGACTATTGTGAAGAGTAATGCTGTGAACATTGGTGTACATCTGTGCCTGAATCCCCGTGTATAATTCTTTCAAAATAAGAATGATAGGAGTGAAGTTGCTGGATTTTATGGTAACATTAACTTTGAGGATCTGTCAAACTGTTTTCCATAGTGACTGTTAGCATTAGCAAAGTAAAAGGATTACAATTTCTCCAATATTTCATCAAATTTTCTAATTTCCACTTATAAAAATGACCATCCTAGTGGGCATGAAGTGATTCTTCATTGTGGTTTGATGTTCATTTCTCTAAGGTCCAGAGATGTTTAATATCTTCCCCTGTGCTTATCAACCATTTGTATATCTTTCTTTGGGGAAATGCCTGTTCAAGTCATTTTCCCATTTTAAAATATTTGTTGTTGTTGTTGTTGAATAATAAAAGTTCTTTATACATTCTAGATATTATTACTTTACTATATTTTATTTGAAAATAATTTTTTTTTCTATTCTGTGATTTTTCTACATGTGTATATTTTAATCATAATAGTTTTCTTATATTTGGATATGGCTCCTTTGTTCTAGAAATGCATTATAAACATTATAGGTTAAAATCATCCATTATCTTTCCTTTTATCTTTTTATATCTCTGGTTTCTGTTGATTGGCAAGCATACTTACTATTCCTGGGGTGCAAAACTTGAATATAACAAAAGTACATTTTTGTAGTTGGTTCATTTTATTTCAGAGACTGTTTACCTATCTTGTGGCAGATATATATATATATATATATATATATATATATATATATATATATATATATATATATATAGTGGAGGCAGATTAATACAATAGGGATCTTTGCTGACTTTAGTCTGGGTTGTGAATTTTCGAAGGCTACACTCTTTTTTTCTCCTACTTGTAGGGTTAGTTCTCTAGGTCCCAATTTGAGACATCTTGGGTGTTTATGTGAACTCTGCTTGTCAGCAGATCCAACTCTTAAATTTTGTCTCCTTGTTACTCAGATTCTAATAAGTGGTGTTCTGAACTCCAGGGGCTTATCCTTTAACATCGTGTTCTGTATAGGAAAGAATTTGGTAAAAATTATTTTACCTTGAAGTGGTACTACAGTGAAAACTTGTCCAAGGACAGGCTTTTTCCTAGCAATTTCTATGGAACCCTGCTTGTTCCACACAAGATGTGTTGACAATCCAAATTCCAAATTTTGTCATCTGAGACCTCTGATATTGCCAGAATTTATGCTGAGTTATCTGTCCTGAAGAGCAATTTTCAGCTAACTGAGTGAAATTAGTCTTTGAAATTCTACTAATGTTATGAGGATTATAGTGCTTGCAGAATTGTGGTTCATGGAGATCCCTTTCACTTTGAGATCTTCAGCTCCAGCAATCTTCTGTTTGTTTGTTTATTTATCGTTCCTTATTTATTTTTAAAACTTTTTGTAGTTTCTAGTGGGAATCTATTGTAATTCTTTCTCTCATAGCTAGCTTTTGAAATCTCATAAATATTTTCACTGGCAAAGTTCTATCTGTTCTTTCAGAGGAGGGGGAGTTTTAGATCTCATTTGTAATAGCATTGTGAAGCTAATGTTATCTAGGTAAAAATGGAATTTTTCTTCCCTTAAATATTAAAGAAAAATTAGAATCAATTCCTCTGTATGCCTAAACAAGTAACTTTGGACAATGTGATAGAAATAAAAACATCAGTTATCCTTGCAGAGACAGGAATTAACTCAATCTGAATGTCAGTAAACATTTAGGTAACACCAAAAGTTTTTGGTTTGTGGTAACTTTGCACATGAGTGTTGATAATATCCCCCCCCTTAATTCCTGAGAATATATAATTCTAATACTTCAAATAATTAAGTAAACCTTTGTGATTATAATAGTTAGAAACACTTTTATTTTTCTATAAAGCTGATCACTTTAACTTAATTAACTCAGAAAGTTTCATCTTCTTAGAGAAAAACATACAGGGAATCTATCCTATAAATTTTGTATTTTTTTCCTTAATTTAATTGAAACCATTGAATAATTCTTCAAAATATGCAATTTTAAAATTTCCTAACCCATAATTACATATTTTGTGGGAATGTTATGATTATTCATTGATACTGTTTTAATTTTATTTTTATGCATCAAAACCCACAGTGTGCCCCTGAATTTTCATTAATGTTCCATTTTAATAATCAGTAGCATTTAATAGGGCTACAACATTTCCTAAAAGTGTATAAGTTGAGGCTAATCCCACAATGATAAAGAAATAGAAAAAAATTAAGAATGCAAATTTTCTAGTAAACAGAATAAAAACTGTTTTGCCTTTTTTTTAAGAGAGAGGGAGAATTTTAATATTTATTTTTTAGTTTTTGGCAGACACAACATCTTTGTTTGCATGTGGTGCTGAGGATTGAACCCGGGCCGCACACATGCCAGGTGAGCGCGCTACCGCTTGAGCCACATCCCAGCCCTTTGCCTGTTTTAAAATTACATAGTATGCTTTTCCTAACAATAAAATCACAGCTTATATTTCCACCATGATTACAGAGACATATTTTAATTATCCTTAGAATTATCTGATAACTTAAAAGAAACTTTCTGCTTATTTGTTTAATATATTCGTGTGTTGTTATGATTTGGATTAAAGGTGTCCCCCAAAAGCTCAAGTATGAGACAATATAGGAATTTTTGGAGCTGAAATGGTTGGATTATGAGAACTGTAACCTAATCAATGGATTAATCCACTGATATGATATGAATTAACTGCCTGGTAACTGTAGGTATGTGGGGAGTTGCTGGAAGGGGTGGGTCACTGGAGCCCATAACTTTGGGGTTTATATTTTGACCCTGGTGAGTCGAACTCTCTCTCTCTGCTTCTGGGTTGCAATGTACTGAAGCTGTACCTGTTCCATGTACTTTAGTCATGATATTCTGCCTCACCTGGGGCTCAGAGCTAAGGAATCAGCCAACCATGGACTGAACTTCTGAAACTATGAGCCAAAATAAACTTTTCCTCCTCTACATTGTCCATGTCAGGTTTTTTGGTCAAAGAAACACAAATCTGACTACTATGTTTAATATACAATACCCACAGTTATAGACAATGCTATAAAATAATGCAATTATCAGTAGTTATTGCAAGCTTAATTCTCATTTTGTATCATAGTGAAGTAAGCCAATCCCCCAAAAAACAAAGGCCGAATGAATGTTCTCTCTGATAAGTGGATGCTGATCCATAATCTGGGGAGGGGGCATGGGAAGAATGGAAAAACCTTGGATTGGGCAAATGAGAGGGAGGAGAAAATGATGAGGAAAGATGATGGAATGAAAATGAGGACATTACCCTAGGTATACATATGATTGCACAAATAGTGTGACTATCTATTGCGTACAACCAGAGAAATGAAAAGTTGTGCTCCATTTGTGTATAATAAAAAGAAATGCATTCTCCTGTAATGTACAACTAATTAGAACAAATAAAAAAAATTAAAAAGAGTAGTAACTTTGAAAGTGTTTACCAATTTTACTCCAATCTCTATTTCTAACTTGGGAAGAGTTCAAGAGTTTTAGAAGAAAAGAAAAAAAAATTAGATGGCAGGAAGTACTAGAGATTTCATTTCACCACATTTCACCCTCCCTAATAAGCTCTAGAAAAGAGAACAGGCTATCAGAAACCCTCAAGGCGTTTTGAGAATTCTGAAAAGATAAATATGTTCTTCCTTTCATAGTAGAGATAAAATGATTGACAAGTCTAACCTCCCTTTTTTCTCTCCCTTCTCTAGATAAAGCAAGTAAACAAAAATGACCATTCTCTTTGAGAACCTCAGAGAGCCTCAGAGACAGCCTCTGAGATTTCTAGTACCTCAGTATGGGAAAAGAACCACAGGGTATTTATTTGAGCTTAAAGTGGCAGGGAAAGAGAGAGAGAGAGAGAGAGAGAGAGAGAGAGAGAGAGAGAGAGAGAGAGAGAGAGAGAGAGAGAGAGAATAGGAAATGTAAAGAAGACTTTGGGGAGGGAAGACTCCCCAGTAACCTGACAGAATTCTGATAAAAGAGAAGATGGGCTTATATATGTCTCAGCAGATTCTGGACCATGATCTAAGTACATATTCCAATTAATGACTTCAATTTGTTTTTCAAAGCTCAAAAAATCCATATGTAACCCCAGGGAACAAGTGATGTTACTTAGTTGACTTAGTTGAATTGTTTTTGCTATTCTGGGTCTTTTATTTTTCCATATGAATTTCATGATTGCTTTCTCTATTTCTACAAGAAATGTCCTTGGGATTTTGATTGGCATTGCATTAAACCTATAGAGAATTTTTGGTAATATCGCCATTTTGATGATGTTAGTTCTGCCTATCCATGAACAGGGTATATTTTTCCATCTTCTAAGATCTTCTTCTATTTCTCTCTTTAGGGTTCTGTAGTTTTCATTGTATAAGTCTTTCACCTCTTTTGCTAGATTGATTTCCAAGTATTTTATTTTTTTGAGGATATTATGAATGGGGTGTTTTTCCTCATTTCCGTTTCAGAAGTTTTGTCACTGATATACAGAAATGCCTTTGATTTATGCATGTTGATTCTATATCCTGCCACTTTGCTGAATTCATTTATTAGCTCTAGTAGTTTCTTTGTAGATCCTTTTGTGTCTTCTAGGTATAGGATCATATCATCCCAAATAATGATAATTTAAGTTCTTCTTTTCCTATCTTAATGCCTTTAATTTCTTTTGTCTGTCTAATTGCTCTGGCCAGTATTTTGAGAACTATATTGAATAGAAGTGGTGAGAGAGGGCATCCCTGTCTTGTTCAAGATTTTAGAGGGAATGCCTTCAGTTTTTCTCCATTTAGAATGATGCTACCCTGAGGCTTAGCATATATAGCTTTTACAATGTTGAGGTAAGTTCCTGTTATCCCTAGTTTTTCTAGAGTTTTGAACATAAAGGGATGCTGTACTTTGTCAAACACTTTTTCTGTGTCTATTGAGATGATCATATGGTTCTTATCTTTAAGTCTATTGATGTGGTGAATAATGTTTATTGATTTCCGTATATTGAACCAGCCTTGCATCCCAGGGATGAATCCTACTTGATCATGGTGCACGATCTTTTTGATATGTTTTTGTATCTGATTTGCCAGAATTTTATTCAGGATTTTTGCATCTAAATTCATTAGGGATATTGGTCTGTAGTTTTCTTTCTTTGAGGTATCTTTATCTGATTTGGGAATCAGGGTGATATTGGCCTCATAGAATGAATTTGGAAGTTCTCCCTCTTTTTCTATCTCCTGAAATAGATTGTAGAGTATTGGTATTAATTCTTCTTTAAAGTTCTTGTAAAACTCTGCTGTATATCCATCCGGTCCTGGGCTTTTCTTGGTTGGTAGTCTTTTGATGGCTTCTTCTATTTCCTCACTTGATATTGGTCTGTTTAGGTTGTTTATATCATCCTGACTCAATCTGGGTAGTTCATATGTCTTAAGGAATTTATCAATGCCTTCACTATCTTCTATTTTTTTAGAGTATAGCGTTTCAAAATAATTTCTAATTTGCCGCAGTCTGGCTGGGCAAAAATGCCGCAGTCTGGCTGGGCACACAATCACGAGCCACCACACAGCTTGTAGATTCAAACAGCAACTCTTTATTCCCGAACTCACACCAGCCGTCTACAATCACGTTCTGGGGAAATCCACGTTCTCTGCCCAAATCCACCTTCTCTCCCAAATTCACGTTCTCTGCCCAAATCCACCTCCACTGGGCTTCTATCTCCAAAATATACTGTCTAAATCCCGTGAGAACTCAAGGGGAACTCAGGCAGCAGGATACGCCCTATTCCCAGCAGGAATAATCTTAAACCTTAAACCTGGAACCTAAACTGGGAACGCCCTAAACAGGATTATCTTAAAACCGGGAACACCCTAATCTGCCTTGGTCCTTGAGCAAGGTCACGTACATTCAATGTCACTGCAACATGGGGTACGCTGGCAAGGAAATTGTCATACCTACTTGGGTAATGGCTCCCAGCATCTCCCCCCTTCTGATTAATTAAACAACAAGCAATGTGGCTTAAGGACCGTGCCTGGTAGGTTGTCCAATTCAACATATGGTTCTTACCCGTCATGGGAAAAACTGACCTTTAGGCGTCAGCCTCCTGTCTTAGGTTGATACCACTGCAATTGAATCATACCCGTCACTGACTACCGGTCCAGCATACAGCCATACTTGTGGATAGGTCTATGCACCAGTGGGGGGGTGAGGTTCTTTGCCTCACCTCTGTTGGCCCCCAAATTTGGCCTTGGTGCCAGTGGGGGAGTGAGGTTAATGTGGCTTATGGACCGTGCCTGGTAGGTTGTCCAATTCAATATATGGTTCTTACCCGTCATCGGAAAACTGACCTTTAGGCATCAGCCTCCTGTCTTAGGTTGATACCACTGCAATTGGATCATACCCGTCACTGACTACCGGTCCAGCATACAGCCATTGGCCCCCAAATTTTAGACCATCACTAGCAGAAGGGAGGAGGATACAGAAATGCCACGACACCAAGCCAATTGACGGCTCCTTGGGAAAAATTGCATCACTGGTGACACCATCAGCAAAGATATGCCAGCATTACCACAATTCGCTGCACCAAACGATAGTTACATAGTCCAGGCAAGTTCTGCAAGCAGTTCAAAGCAGAGGAATCTATCAATATGTCCATTTCCTCCCCAAATCCGTTTCCTCCCAAAGTAAGTTGACTCTTTGAGCATTACTTGTTGAGTTCTTCACCGGCACTGGGATGGAGATAGGAATTCTGGCAATGATGCTAAAGAGACATTATCCTGAAAAGAATTATTAAATATAATGAAAAAGAAAGGTGAAAGTAAACAAACAGATCTGTTAACCACCTTTAAAAACAATCCTTAACAGCTTTTTACCTAATTTAAATTAGTAAACAAACAGATCTGTTAACCACCTTTAAAAACAATCCTTAACAGCTGTTTACATAATTTAAATTAAACCATTTAAATCACGTGAATAAAAAAAAATAATAATAATTCGGATCCATTTTTTCATGAGCGCTCCTCATATAAGAAATATGGACATACGCACATACAGACATACAACACAAAACACAAGAGTGTACACAAACGTACAACACATAAGAAAATAGTAAAGGCCTTGTAGCTTTACCTAGGTGAAATCTCCATTGCAATGTTTAAAAACTCCACAGTCAAAAAATAAAACTGATCAGAAAAACATTAACCTAGGTTTGTATGAGCTCAAAAAATAAAAATAGAACCTTATGATGTGGAAAAATGCAATAATAAAATAGCTATTGAAAAAAGCATCCTGGTTAATCACTGTCGCAGATGTAAGAATGGCCAAGCTGGAGTTCTGGATATCAGCTGTTATGGATTTGAGTCAAATCATCTTCTTTTCGATCTGTAGAAACTGTTTTAGTTAATCTCTCTGGAATCCAAATGGGCTGCTGTTCTCCCTGTGGAAAAACACAAACAGACCCCCGACTCCAGACAATCACTGGGTCAGGACCTTTCCATTGTCCTGTTAGAATATCTTTCCAAAGTACTTTAGGCTTATGTACATTTTTTGGATACATATGCCTTTCCGCAGCACTAAGTCCTGATGAATCCAAATTTAAAAAGTTTAGAGTAAAAAGCGTTATTTTAAGTTTATCTTTGGGGGATATATACCCCCTTCCAATTCCCTCTTTTTGCTTTAATAAGTATATGTCTGTATCTAATAGTTGTCTTAGCTTTTTGCATTTCTATCTGTGTAATACCTTACTTGACATTTTCAACCATTTTCTATCTTATTTCTATCTTCTAGTTTTTTTCCCTAAGGTTTGTATTTTTACCCTTAGTTGCTTATTTTCCTCCTAGTTTTTTTTTTTTCCTATTTTGTGGGTATAAAATTCTTGTCTTCCTACATTTTTTATCTTCTACATCTCTTTATCTTATTCTTTTAACTTCTATCTTCTGTCTTTAAAGTTTTTCACTTCAAATTTTTAATCTATCTTTCTACATCTTTTCTCTTTTTTTACCTTTCTGTACTTCTGTCTTTAAAGTTTTTCACTTCAAATTTTTAATCTATCTTTCTACATCTTTTCTCTTTTTTTACCTTTCTGTACTTCTGTCTTTAAAGTTTTTCACTTTAAATTTTTAATCTTCTTTATCTAAATCTTTTATCCTATTATCTTCCCATTTTTTTAAGTAATGCCTTTAAGATTAATTAGGCTTCGAATGATGCAATAAAGCAATCTTTTTTCCGCCATGAAGGTATCTCGACCACCTTCAATTTAACCTTTTAAAGCCTTTTAATTATCATCTATACTGTACTTTTAAATGTACTTTTTCACCACCTACAACTTCACTCTTTTAAACGAGGCTTAGATTCTGATTAAATCGCTTTAATGTTAGTTTACATGGCTGCCTTTCAACCAAAGGCTTTTTTTTTTAAACTCCATTGAGAAGCTTTGTCTCAATCTGCCATGTACAAATATCTTTTTCTTCTTTCTTCCTTTCTCAAGCTTTTAAATTAAGTCTAGTTTCCTCAAATTCTTTTTAAATGGCATTTTACAACTTTTACTTTACCACACAGATTATATCATCTAGAATCATTTCTTTTTCCTTTAACCTTTTATATTAAAATATATTCCCACATCTTGAATCTTTTTATATCTCTTTTTTAACTGTTAACCCTTTTTATAAATTTACATTCTGAAACAACTCTTATAAAATTTCTGATTTAGAAAAATTACTCCACTTTAATAAGATGAAAGACTTTCATGTTTTCTATGATACTATAATACTATAATTGAAACCCAACTGAAAATTTCTTATACTCTTTGTATATAAATTACACATGATAGAATCTTAACTCTTAGTAACCTTGGTTTAGCAAAGACACAGACACAAAGCAATATTAAACATTTTTCCATTTACCAATTTATGAAAACACACATAATGTTTAAATATATTACCTTATGGAACTTAATAAGTAAAGAGTACTTGATTTCATATTTAGTGGTTGATATTTTAACACTTTAGCTTTGTAAATTAATCAGATGTCTGTAAAAACTAAGATCTTAGACAAGTGTAGTAAACAGAACTAGCCATCTCTTTCTTGTTGAAGAAAAATCCTTCTACAGGATACCATGATGGTCCCATTGATATACTTAATAACTTGTCTTTAAAAAGCCATGGGCTACATTTTTGTATTGTATCAACATATGCCCTAATTGTTCTTGGTCTCACTGGGGTGCCTCCTTCCTCTAACAATTTCTCTTGCTCGGAGGCAAACAACTTCAAACCTTGAGTCAACCATTTTCCCCAGTTTGCCTGAGAAAGTTCTAGGAACAGGCAACTTGAAATAAAAACAAAATAAATCAAAACAATAACACATTGTTTTTTGAAATGTTCACCCATTCTATCTCTCTTCCTCAAGGGTGAGAAATTTCACTTACCTCTAAGCTTCAGAAGTTCCCCGTACGGGCCACCAAATGCCGCAGTCTGGCTGGGCACAAACGCCGCAGTCTGGCTGGGCACACAATCACGAGCCACCACACAGCTTGTAGATTCAAACAGCAACTCTTTATTCCCGAACTCACACCAGCCGTCTACAATCACGTTCTGGGGAAATCCACGTTCTCTGCCCAAATCCACCTTCTCTCCCAAATTCACGTTCTCTGCCCAAATCCACCTCCACTGGGCTTCTATCTCCAAAATATACTGTCTAAATCCCGTGAGAACTCAAGGGGAACTCAGGCAGCAGGATACGCCCTATTCCCAGCAGGAATAATCTTAAACCTTAAACCTGGAACCTAAACTGGGAACGCCCTAAACAGGATTATCTTAAAACCGGGAACACCCTAATCTGCCTTGGTCCTTGAGCAAGGTCACGTACATTCAATGTCACTGCAACATGGGGTACGCTGGCAAGGAAATTGTCATACCTACTTGGGTAATGGCTCCCAGCACTAATTATCTTCTGTATTTATGAATTGTCTGTTGTGATGTTGCCTTTTTCATCCCATAAGCTAGTAATTTGGGTTCTCTCTCTTCTTCTCTTTGTTAGCGTGGCTAGTGGTCTATCAATCTTATTTATTTTTTCAAAGAACCAACTTTTAGTTTTGTCAATTTTTTCGATTGTTTCTTTTGTTTCAATTTCATTGATTTCAGCTCTAATTTTAATTATTTCTTGCCTTCTACTGTATTTGCTGCTGATTTGTTCTTCTTTTTCTAAGGCTTCGAGGTGTAGTGTGAGGTCATTTATTTGTTGGCTTTTCCTTATTTTAAGGAATGAACTCCATGAAATGAATTTTCCTCTTAGTACTGCTTTCATAGTGTCCCAGAGATTTCAATATGTTGTGTCTGAGTTTTCATTTACCTCTAAGAATTTTTTAATTTCCTCTTTGATGTCTTCTGTAACCCTTTGTTCATTCAGTAGCATATTGTTTAATCTCCAGGTGATGTAGGATTTTTCCTTTCTCATTTTATTATTGATTTCCAATTTCATTCCATTATGATCAGATAAAATGCATGGTAGTATCTCTACTCCCTTTGTAATTGCTAAGATTTGCCCTGTGACATAATATATATTCTATTTTTGAGAAGTATCCATGTGCTGCTGAGAAAAAGGTGTATCTGCTTGATGTTGGGTGGTATATTCTGTATATATCAATTAAGTCTAAATTATTAATTGTATTATTGAGCTCTATGGTTTCTTTATTCAACTTTTGCTTGGAATATCTGTCCAGTGGTGAGAGAGGTGTGTTAAAATCTCCCATGATTATTGTGTTGTGGTCTATTTGACTCTTGAACTTGAGAAGAGTTTGTTTGATGAATGTAGCTGCACCATTGTTTGGGGCATATATATTAATGATCATCAAGTCTTGTTGGTGTATGGTTCCCTTGAGCAGTATGTAGTGTCCTTGTTTATCCCCTTTGATTAACTTTGGCTTGAAGTCTACTTTATTTGATACAAGTATGGACACCCCTGCTTACTTCCGGGGTCCCTATGAGTGATATGATTTTTCCCAACCTTTCACCTTCAGTCTGTGTATGTCTTTTCCTATCAGATGAGTCTCCTGTAGGCAGCATATTGTTGGATCTTTTTTTTTTAATCCATTCTACTAGCCTATGTCTTTTGATTGGTGCATTTAAGCCATTAACTTTTAGGGTTACTATTGAGATATGGTTTGTATTTCCAGTCATATTTGATTATGTATGTTACTTAACATGATTTGTTTTTCCTCTATGATTAGTTTTTCCTTTACTGTACTACCTCCTGCTGTTGGTTTTCATTGTTATTTTTCATTTCCTCTTCCTGTAATGTTTTGCCAAGGATGTTTTGAAGAGCTGGTTTTCTAGCTGCAAATTCTTTTAACTTTTGTTTATCGTGGAAAATTTTTATTTCATCTTCAATCCTGAAACTTAATTTCACTGGATACATGATTCTTGGTTGGAACCCTTTTTCTTTCAGCGTTTGAAATATGTTGTTCCAGGATCTTCTAGCTTTCAGAGTCTGTGTTGAAAGATCAGCAGTTATCCTGATTGGTTTACCCCTAAATGTAATCTGCTTCCTCTCTCTTGTGGCTTTTAAGATTCTCTCCTTATTCTGTATGTTGGGCATCTTCATTATTATGTTTCTTGGTGTGGATCTCTTATGATTTTGTACATTTGGTGCCCTATAGGCTTCTAGTATTTGGATTTCTCTTTTATTCTTTAATTCTGGGAATTTTTCTAGTATTATTTCATTGAATAGATTGCTCATTCCCTTGGTTTGGACCTCTATACCCTCTTGTATCCCAATAACTCTTAGGTTTGGTTTCTTTATGTTATCCCATAATTCTTGGATGTTCTGCTCATGATTTCTTAACATTCTCGCTGAGCTGTCTATGTTCTTTTCAAGTTGAAAAACTTTGTCTTCGTTGTCTGAAGTTCTATGTTCTAAGTGTTCTACTCTGCTGGTAATACTCTCATTTGAGTTTTTAATTTGGTTTATTGTTTCCTGCATTTCCAGGATTTCTGTTTGTTTGTTTTTTATATCCTCTATCTCCCTATAGAGTTGATCTTTTGCTTCTTGGATTTGTTTATGTAATTCATTGTCAAAGTGATCTTTCATTGTCTGAATTTGCTGTATAATGTCTTCCTTGAGACTCCAGATCATCTGAAGCATATATATCCTGAACTCTTTGTCTGACATTCTGTCAGCTGCAGATATTACCTCATCTAATGTTGAATTGACCTGTATTGTTTGTGGTCCTTTCTTTCCTTGTCTTTTCATACTGCTCATGATTCTTTCTAGTTTTGTGAAACTGTTGTGTTAATGTTTTTCCCCTTATATATTTGTATTGTTCTTGTATAGCTCCAAAATCCCTCTTTTGCAGAGGAAGACAATGTTAACAGTTCCCAATATCAATAGTACATCATCTAAGCACAAGTTTTCATTATTAATACATTTATAGTTAGATTCTAAGTCTATAGATATTGGTTTTAATTATTACTTAAGAATATATTCATTAGTATCATAAAAGGCATACCATATCTGGTGGCATATAGAAAACTTAATTTCAGATGAAGGATTTTATACTTAGAGGGAAAGGAGTGAGGGTATGAGGTTAAACTAACTTAGCACATTTGGAGAACTCTAACCAATAGACTGGTAATTTATGGAAGAATGTATAGACTCAACCTCCTATTTGTATTTAGATAGTTACCCTATGTATAGATAGCAAAATTAGGAGATTGAAAGTGGGATAGAGAGAATACGAATGAAAAAAAAAGAAAAAAAAAACAAGGAAGAAAAGAGAAATAAGAGAGAAGGAAAAGGAAAGTAAGATAGAAATAAAGAAAAGAAAATGGGGGGAAGGTGGGGTATATGCAATTCTTCTATATTATATTACTTTGGTAATTCTGTTGTTCATGCACAGTTCTTGGTTTCACATATGTTGAAGTTGTGGAAGAGAGAGAAGAAAAGAGAGAAAGAAAGAGAAAAAAAGTCTCTCAGATCACTGTTTTCCTTGCTTGCAGTAGGAGGCATTGTCTATTCCTAGCTTGAGCCTCTGTATTCAGGGTGGTGGGTATAGCCAGTGTGAAAGGAAATGAGCTTCCACCTGTATCTTCCCTACTCTAGTCTCTGAGGTACAAACCGCGTTGATAGCTACAACCCCCAAAAGCTTGTGGGAAATATTTTGAGTTATCGCAGCTAAGGGTGGGGGAGTTGGAAACCGGGTACATGGATCAGCTGCAGAACTGTGCTGGTAGCCACACCCCCTTTGATGGGTTTTAAGGGTTGATGGGCTTCCTCTGGACTAGCACACGGGGCGGGGCCGGGCTTCCTCCTCCGGTCTGGCTTGGCTACAGCCCTTGACAGATAGGATTTAACAGGGAGAGGGAGTAAGAGGAATCCAGGATAAATCTTAGAATTAGGGTTTAGCTGAGTGTACTCAAAGAGTGTCCCAAAGACCTGTGCCAGACGTCAAACTGTCAACTTGAGATAACTACAGAAATGGAAATTAACATTAAGGAAATTTTATATCAATTTAACAGGGAAATATTATGTGAATAAATATAATAATTTTGTTTTCCTTGTTAATTTCATTTTGCTAGTAATTCATTTTGTTTTCATTTTACAAAAGTACAAATTAGAAAATTTTCAAAACCTGGTTTTTACCATAGACAGTAATGAGAAGCACTGGTTGAACCATTTAACCAAGTAAATAAGAAGATATTGTGAATGGAGTGGTTGTCCTCATTTCCATTTCAGAGGATTTGTCGCTGATATACAGGAATGCCTTTGATTTATGCGTGTTGATTTTATATCCTGCCACTTTGCTGAATTCATTTATTAGCTCTAATCGTTTCTTTGTAGAGTCTTTTGGGTCTGCTAGGTATAGAATCATATCATCTGCAAATAGTGATAATTTAAGTTCTTCTTTTCCTATTTTTATGCCTTTAATTTCTTTCATCTGTCTAATTGCTCTGGCCAGTGTTTCGAGAACTATGATGAACAGAAGTGGAGAGAGAGGGCATCCCTGTCTTGTTCCAGATTTTAGAGGGAATGCCTTCAGTTTTTCTCCATTCAGAATGATACTAGCCTGAGGCTTAGCATAGATTGCTTTTACAATATTGAGGTATGTTCCTGTTATCCCTAGTTTTTCTAGAGTTTTGAACATAAAGGGATGCTGTACTTTGTTGAATGCTTTTTCCGCATCTATCGAGATGATCATATGGTTCTTATTTTTAAGTCTATTGATGTGGTGAATAACATTTATTGATTTCCGTATATTGAACCAGCCTTGCATCCCAGGGATGAATCCTACTTGATCATGGTGCACAATTTTTTTGATATGTTTTTGTATCTGATTTGCCAGAATTTTATTGAGGATTTTTGCATCTAGGTTCATTAGAGATATTGGTCTGTGGTTTTCTTTCTTTGAAGTGTCTTGGTCTGGTTTAGGTATCAGGGTGATGTTGGCCTCATAGAATGAATTTGGAAGTTCTCCCTCCTTTTCTATTTCCTGAAGTAGCTTGAAAACTATTGGTATTAGTTCTTCTTTAAAGGTTTTGTAAAACTCTGCTGTATACCCATCCAGACCTGGGCTTTTCTTAGTTGGTAGTCTTTTTATGTTTTCTTCTATTTCCTCAATTGATATTGGTCTGCTTAGGTTGTCTATATCCTCCTGACTCAATCTGGGCAGATCATATGACTTAAGAAATTCATCTATGCCTTCACTATCTTCTATTTTATTGGAGTATAAGGATTCAAAATAGTTTTTGATTATCTTCTGTATTTCTGAAGTGTCTGTTGTGATATTGCCTTTTTCATCCCGTATGCTAGTAATTTGAGTTCTCTCTCTTCTTCTCTTCGCTAGCATGGCTAAGGGTCTGTCAATTTTGTTTATTTTTTCAAAGAACCAACTTTTAGTTTTGTCAATTTTTTCAATTGTTTCTTTTGTTTTGATTTCATTAATTTCAGCTCTGATTTTCATTATTTCTTGCCTTCTACTTCTTTTTCTGTTGCTTTGCTCTTCTTTTTCAAGGATTTTGAGATGAAGTATGAGATCATTTATTTGTTGGTTTTTTCTTTTTTTAAGGAATGAACTCCAAGCAATGAATTTTCCTCTTAGAACTGCTTTCAATGTGTCCCATAGATTCCGATATGTTGTGTCTGTGTTTTCATTTATCTCTAAGAATTTTTTAATTTCCTCCTTGATGTCTTCTATAACCCATTGATCATTCAGTAACCTATTGTTCATTCTCCAAGTGATGTATGCTTTTTCCTTCCTTCTTTTATCGTTGATTTTCAGTTTCATTCCATTATGATCAGATAAGATGCATGGTATTATATCTACTCCTTTATATTGTCTAAGAGTTGCCCTGTGACATAATACATGATCTATTTTTGAGAAGGATCCACGTGCTGCTAAGAAAAAAGTGTAACTACTTGATGTTGGGTGGTATATTCTATATATGTCAATTAAGTCCAGGTTATTAATTGTGATATTGAGTTCTATAGTTTCCTTATTCAACTTTTGTTTGGAAGATCTGTCCAGTGGCGAGAGAGGTGTGTTGAATTCTCCCACGATTATTGTATGGTGGTCTATTAGACTCTTGAACTTGAGAAGAGTTTGTTTGACGAACATAGCTGCACCATTGTTTGGGGCATAAATATTTATGATTGTTATGTCTTGTTGGTGTATGGTTCCCTTAAGCAGTATGTAGTGTCCCTCTTTATCCCTTTTGATGAACTTTAGCTTGAAATCTATTTTATTTGATATGAGTATGGACACTCCTGCTTGTTTCTGAAGTCCATATGAGTGATATGATTCTTCCCAACCTTTCACCTTCAGCCTATGTATGTCTTTTCCTATCAAATGCGTCTCCTCTAGGCAGCATATTGTTGGGTCTTATTTTGTGATCCATTCTACTAGCCTGTGTCTCTTAATTGGTGAGTTTAAGCCATTAACATTTAGGGTTATTATTGAGATATGGGTTGTTCTTCCTGCCATGTTTGTTTATTTCTGTTACTAAACATGGTTTGTTTTCCTCTTTGATTATTCCCACCCCCCTTTACTGTCCTACCTCCCACTGTTGGTTTTCATTGTTATTTTCCATTTCCTCTTCCTGTAATGTTTTGGCGAGGATGTTTTGAAGAGATGGTTTTCTTGCTGCGAATTCTCTAAACTTTTGTTTATCGTGGAAGGTTTTAATTTCATCTTCCATCCTGAAGCTTAATTTCGCTGGATACACAATTCTTGGTTGGAACTCATTTTCTTTCAGTGTTTGAAATATGTTATTCCAGGATCTTCTAGCTTTCAGAGTCTGTGTTGAAAGATCAGCTGTTATCCTGATTGGCTTACCCCTAAATGTAATCTGCTTCCTTTCTCTTGTAGCTTTTAAAATTCTCTCCTTATTCTGTATGTTGGGCATCTTCATTATAATGTGTCTAGGTGTGGATCTCTTATGATTTTGCACATTTGGCTTCCTGTAGGCTTCTAGGATTTGGGATTCTGTCTCATTCTTCAAGTCTGGGAAGTTTTCTCGTATTATTTCATTGAATAGACTGCTCATTCCTTTGGTTTGGAGCTCTGTACCTTCCTGTATCCCAATGACTCTTAAGTTTGGTCTCTTAATGTTATCCCATATTTCGTGGATGTTCTGCTCATGGTTTCTTAACAGTCTCGCTGAGCTGTCTATGTTCTTTTCCAGTTGAAATACTTTGTCTTCATTGTCTGATGTTCTATCTTCTAAGTGTTCTACTCTGCTGGTAGTATTCTCCATTGAGTTTTTAAGTTGGTTTATTGCTTCCTGCATTTCTAGGATTTCTGTTTGTTTGTTTTTTATAACCTCTATCTCCCTGTAAAGTTGATCCTTTACTTCCTGGATTTGTTTGCGTAATTCATTGTCGAAGTGATCTTTCATTGTCTTATTTTGCTGTCTAATGTCTTCCTTGATACTCCAGATCATCTGAAGCATGTATATCCTGTATTCTTTATCTGACATTCCATCTGCTGCAGCTGTTACCTCTTCTAAAGTTGAGTTGACCTGCATTGCTTGTGGTCCTTTCTTTCCTTGTCTTTTCGTACTGCTTGCGTATCTTTCTTGCAGGGGCGGGCGGCGGCTCTGCTCTCTCCTTATTCCAATTGGGGTGTCGTGACTACCATGCCGGCAGGTCACTGGGCCTGTTCTGGGCGCTGGCGGCGGCTCTGTTCTGCCCCTACTCCAATTGGGGTGACGAGTGTACCACACCGGCAGGCCACCGGGCCTGATCCGCCGGTCGTTTGCAAGTTTGCCTACCCTGCAGGCGCCGGCAGCGGCTCTACTCTGCCCCTACTCCAAATGGGGTGACGTGTCTGTTGTACCGGCAGGCCACTGGGCCTGTCCCGCTGGTCGGTCACAGATCTGCCCACATTTCGGGCACGGGTGGTGGCTCTGCTCTGTCCCTACTCCAATTGGGGTGTCGTGACTACCCCGCCTGCAGGATGCTGGGCCTGTTCCTGGCACGGGCGGCGACTCTGCTCTGCCCCTACTCCAGTTGGGGTGACATGTGTACGACGCTGGCAGGCCACTGGGCCTGACCCGCCAGTCTGTCACAGGTCTGCTTACCTTGCAAGCGCGGGCGGCGGCTCTGCCCTGCCCCTCCTACCACACCGCCCATGTACCACTGGGTCTCGGGTCTGCCCACCTTGTGGGCGCTGGTTGCGGCTCCGCTCTGCCCCCTCTCCAATTGGGGTCACGTGGTCACCACGCTGGCGAGCCGCTGGGCCTGCTCCGGGCGCTGGCGGGGGCCCGGCTCCTCCCCTCTGGCTCGACGACAAATCGAGGAGACTCAGGTGTCTGTGCCTCCCCCCCCCTACCAGGAGACCAACTGTTTCTGTTGCCCCTGGTATTGATGAAGCTCTCTCCTCAGCCGCTTCCTGATGACATCAGATCTCTGCCATGTTGGTATCCTATGCAAATGGCAGCATTTCGTTCCCCTTGCAGGGCAACCAAAGCAACGGATGAGTCCTGACCAGCCCTCAGCAGGACCCGGACTGCGAAGCAGTTTCAGTGGGCTCCTCCCTAGTAGAAGTTTTGTTTTGTTTTTTGTTTTACTTATTTATTTATTTGAGTACTGTGCATTGATCTTGGGGGCACTCAACCACTGAGCCACATTTCCAGCCCTATTTTGTATTTTATTTGTAGACAGCATCTCACTGAGTTGATTAGCACCTTGCTTTTGTTGAGGCTGTTTTTGAATTTTCTTTTTTTTTTCTGGGTTGCTTTAGTATATTGAACATCTTTCTAAAATAAACTATGAGAAAGCCATTCTAATTCAGTGGAAGAGATGCTGAAAGATTCAAGTTTAACATCCACTATTAGCAATGTAAAATGGAGGGAAAGATCCGTGAATTGGGCTCTTAGAATTCTGCCCCTATGGGAGATGGAAGGGTCAAGCCAAAAGCCATCAAGGGAAAAGATGAAGAAAGGTGGACTCTCAGAGCAGGGGTTTCTGGCTAGAAGCTGTTCCTTGCTCACTGTGTCAATATTTTCTCCCAGCCCCCTCAGGCTGATTCTCTAGGCTAAGATGGTGGAGATGGTGTTTGCTGTAGTCAAGAAAGAAAGTGACGGGCTGAACCCAGGGGTAGTGCTGAAAAGCTTCCCGAGTCACGCTTGGCTCATGCTTCTCCAGGGAAGATGGACAGAGGGAAAGGAGGTGCTGTTTTTGAACTTTCAATCCTCCTCCCTCAGCCTCCCGAACTTGTGGGATTATAGGCCTGTGCCAGTTCTAGTAGAAGTTTTATCTTTAATTGTACAAATAATTTTAGAATATACTTTTACCATACCCAAAGACATAAATACTTTAGAAAAGAGCAGACTTACATATAACTAAACTGAGTAGCATTTTGGGGACCAACTCAAATGTCCCTGAACTAGTAAATGAACATTTGGTGCATCATTCAAGGAAATGTTCATTGACAACCAAAAAAGGCAAACCACTGTTAGGTACCATAATACTTACAAATCTTAAATACATTTTTCTAAGTGGAAGAATATCTATTGGAATTATGTGATTCCATTTATTTGACATCATGAAAGACACCTGGGAGAAAAACAATCAGTGATAGCTAAGGCTTGGGGTGTGAGTGCAAAGAGCTGAGAGTAGAAAGGTGGCAGAGGCATGTGGGGTGAACATGCTGTTCTATATAAAACTGCTGTGTCTACATGACTATGCATTTGTCAAAGCTGACAGAACAATACATCATGGAAATGAATTTTTTTGTGTTATGTTGTTTAAAAAATCAAGTAGGTTATAGGGGAAAAGATGGAATGGAGACTGTGACAGATGAGTATAACAGTAAAACTGAAGAGGATGGAAAAAACAGCTGACCTTTGTAACTTTGCAAAATAATATTTGGCAGGATACTGTAAAACTAAAGACAAAAAAACTACATGAAACACTATATTCTACTTAGTAAGAGTTTTTTGTGGTGTAGGAAATTTGGAACTACTTTACAAGTATTATAGAGTGGGAAAAATTAGTAAATATAATATAGACAAAAAATATACAGGTTTCTGACTTTAGTAAAATGAAATTAAAAGTACAGTAAAAAAGACTTCTAGAATGAAAGGGGTGCTGAAGGTCAGGTTAAGATTTCAGTGTAGACCCATGCACCTATTTAAAAATATAGAGATAGGTAAAGACAGGTTGTGACTAAGTTATGTATTTTCTGGCTGTATATGAAGCAGGGACAATGCAGTAGCAATGAACAGAACCTGGTTTCTATATCCTATGCTGCAATAATAAAGGTTCAAAACTAAACCAGGGAAAATATAAGGTGAGCCTGAAGCATTTTGTTGTGCCTGAAAATAAGAAAATGTGAAAACAAAACAAATAAAAAACACAACAACAGAAAGATAGAGGTCATATTAAAAGGACATAGGCTGCAGCTTCAAAGAGCTTTCAGTACCAAAGTTAGAACATCTTGAACCAAAATGAATAACAGCAGCATTAGATCATAAACTGTAAAGTAAAATAAATTTCCATTAATCCCTACAATTTAAATAAATATTAAATGGATAAATGAGGATAAGTAAAAGCTTTTCTTTACAGAGAAACTCCAATGTGCAAGGAAAAATGAATATAGAGAATTATCACTGGAACACCTCTATGGATGCTAAATTAGTGGGTGAAAATTTCAACAGAGGCAGTATGGTTGTATAGTCTCAAAATGCCTCAAAATAATTAGAAAGAGAAAAATTTTAAGTTCATAATTGGAGAAATCTGGAATATGCCACATTGGTCAAACTGTCATGATTCATAGTTTAAGTAATGACTGGATATCCCTGTACCACTCATAGGAAACACTGAGAAGGGCATAACACCTCTCTGGGGTCCTTCCTAAAAATGCATAATCTCAGTCTTACCATGATAAAGCAAACACCAAGCACAAATTGAGTCATTCTACAAAATCTTCCCAGCTATCTTCAAAAAGATTGAAGGTAATAAAAGACAAGTAAAGACAGTTATTGAGTGCATCAGCCAATAGGACATGACAATAAAATGTAAAGTGAAATCCCAGAATGGATCATACAGTAGAAAGGGAGAGTTACAGAAAAATTGGTAAAATCCAAATGACTTTTATACTTTAACTAAATTGTACTAATGTAAATTCCTTATTTGTGATAAGTATTCTATCATTATGCAAAATTCTAACATGGAGAGGTTGGATGAAGGGAATACAAGAAATCTCTATATTTTTTGTAGCTCTTTTATAACTGTAAAATTAGATCACAGTAAAATATTTTAAAATGCTGTTCATGAACATGATGTGGTTTTGTCTGATTAACTGGAATTTAATTTAAATAAAATGTATTGGTTTGTACTATTCACTAATGCTCTTTCTGAACAACATTTTAAAAATATTTAGAATAAATTGGAATAGCAAATATTTCTTTTTTTCACTGGAGTCAGTCTTTATCAGGATAATATATTACTGTTTCCATTTTCCTCCTTATTGATAATGTTGTCATGAACAAAGAACATCTGAAGTCCAATGTGTCAAATTCCCAGTGCTTCATATTTAGTATATTAAAGATAGAGGATTGTGTTCCTTTGACACTCATTAATTATATGCAGTTTGGATGACATTTACATTCTAGTTGATTACATATTATAAAACCTGACACTTTTAAAGCTCTAGATGATAAAAATATATACTTGAATATTAATTTGGGCTCTTGCCAAATTACATTGTACAACTGTGATTTTTCTACAGTATTTTGGGCCTTGGGCAATAGCAACATGGATATAAATATTTAAAATGTTTAATGAATGTCTTTACTGAGTACTGCCATGCTATTAGTATCTGATGAATGTGTGATATATTTATCTTACATACATTTTAGGCCATTAATGCAAGTTATTAAAGTCTTAGTTTAGCCTGGATACCATCTGCAGTATGTGCCAGAAAGATTAGTGTCAGAGTAGTTCCTAAGTCATACAAGTTTTATTTAACTAGCTCTCTGAATATTTATTAGAAAAGGACACTTGTAAATATTGACATTTTTAAAACAAATTCAGTTAAGATGAATCATATTTAGGGAAAACTGTTTGAAGTGCATAGGACTTATTTTAGATTACAAATATTCCACACTGGAATCCTGAATAAATCAATGTGAGATGTGAGCCGCATATAATTTTTACAAGTTCATTTAAGTACTTATGTTTTTAGTATTGAGCCTATAGTGTCTTTGATTCAAATGCAGAATTCTGTCTTTGCCTGATGATTGTACCGGTAGCTCTTTCTTCTCTTCCCTCCTCTTTTTCCTTCTTCCTCTTTCCCTTTCCCTTCTTTTTTCTTTCAGTGATAGTTGCTGAAGTGATTTTAATTGTACTCTAAAAGTCTCTGTGATGCCTTAATTGAATACTTCATAGTTAATTTTTACCCCTTTTCCCACTAAAAAGGGCTCTATATAGTAAATTCTTAAAGGAAACATAATTTCCCTGATTTATCATATTTTAATATCAATAAATAATTCAGCATACCAATATTAACAATATGAATAGATGGAATATGCCAAAAAATCTCAAATTTGTAGTTCTTTATAAATATTTTTCACTCCCATTCTCTCACTTCATCTTTTTGATAATCAAATAAAGTGTGCAGTGGAAACATCTTAATATATCTTTTGTAGACTCCTAAGTGAGAAACAGTGGTTTTCTGGCTTATTTCAAATTTTTGTCTAGTGAGTAACAGAATCTGATCTTGAATGGGCATCTTGTTGATTTCCCCACCCTTGCTACCTGTACTAGATAATTCTTCTTTTTCTGAGGATTCACTCATCCTCATTTTCCCCCCTATGGATAATCCTCCCACTGTTTTTCTGAACTGCTCCTATTGCCACTTCAACATTTCAGTTCTCATTTGAAATTCCCATCTTCATGGGGCACCATCTTAATTAATGGCCAATATTAATTCTCCCACAAGTGACTATCAATCCAAATCTAGCAATCAAGGGTCCTTCCTCATGACTTCTCACAATGCACTAAGAAAGTGTCACTCCTTTATGAATGGCTACTTTGGGATGTAAGAAATGAGAATTTTCTCTAGTCATTTTTCCCATTAAGAAGCCAGTCTACAATGACAGATAATGTTGATATTCAATGAAAATGGTGTAAAAGACAGAGAGCATGTTAGACCTGATTCATCTCCTGATTCCAATTACTCCTGAGTCACAGCTGTATTCCTGCATGTCTTACTATTAGATGATTCAATCTTATGGGAAATATTCAAAGTTACTCAATAAGCTCTCAATAAATTTAACTTTTGGCTATAACATTTTCCAGTTAGATTATTAACTGTTTAAACAAAAAATGCATTGACTAATTTGCTACGTAGAATGAATTATTAGTTTTTAGAATATCACTTAATTTATTGTCTCTGTGTCTGTATTTTTAAAATATTATTTTTGTTGAGTAATCTTAGGCTAACAATGTGCATCCTTTGCATATCAGATTCTAATTACATTTAATTTATACTTTATACACTTTCAACCTGATATTTCACACTTCACAGTATCATGCTCTTCATTACCTGCCCCATCTGTTACAGAACTATTGTTATAACTTTCATTTTTACATATATTATCAATCCCACTTTTTGATGTTGCCATGGTTGGCAGCTGTTTCCTTATGCAATGTAAAGTTGGGCTAATAGGTAACTTCGAAATCTAGATTTTCATTTGCTAGATGGACAAAATAATTGAATTGCCTGGATGATGTACCCATGATTGATTTTGGTGTTTTGGTATTTTGACTTGTGGCCCTTTAGGTTTCCAGAACCTTTACAACTGAGCTAAAGTAAATGCTGTTGGAATAACAAAACTAGAGGACTGTACCTGCTTGTAAACTAATGAGCATAATTATATTGTCTGATTCTTCTCTTTGTCCAAATTCTGGCCTTTGGGTGATTTCTCAATATTGACAGGAAAAGGAATAGAGTGGTTCTATAGCCAATATGAGAGGAGCAGAGACTGCTCTGTCTGCAGTTAATAATGAATCTAAAATCTTTGTAACTTTCCAATATATATCTTATTTCAGTGAAAAGATTTATGATTGCTACTCTGACTCTCAATACAACAAAATGGGGAAATATGTTGAACTACAGAATCCAGAAAGAAGTTTCCTTGGAGCCAGATGAGGATTAAAAGACCCACATTTGATGAAGATATTTTAAATACCCTCTGTTAAAGTCAATGTTCCTCACTAATCCATAATAACTCTGTAATGAAACATCTTGTTTCTCCACAAGGTCATTATCATAACCTTTATCATTTTGCATGATGTCTATTTAGTTTATGTCCCACCTAAATGATCACAGAACTCTTAAGGTTGATAACAATGCCATTTTTATTATAAGCTCAGAATTTATCATGCTGTTTAGTAAGTAGTGAACAGTAAAGATTTGCTGAATGTTTAGCCAAAGTCAACTCACTAGAACATTAGAACCAGACCTAGATTTTATCATGTGACTCTAGATTCAGAGCTCTTTCCAAAAACAACCTCCTAATTGGATCTGTTAAAAGTGAGATAAAAGGAAATAAAGATTTAGTTCATCAAGAATTTTCTGTTTGTATTTATGTGTTCAGTTTTAAGTACTTTTATCGTGATGTGCACATGAGATGTTCTGAATAATATTTCTAATTAAATACTTTAGAGTAAATAGATATCTTGATTTCCATTTCCCTTGGACTTTACCAGTAACCAGTATGATGAAAGCCAAGTTAATTGTCTTGTCTAACTAAGTAGATGGATTTCCTGCAGATGAGCATTAATGAAAAAATACTACATCTTTTTTTCCTGTTTATAAACATAAAGGAGAAGGTCTTCCCCTTCCTTTCCCTGAAAGAATCTCTTCCTTGATTAGCACTTTTATATGAAATGAAATTTCTTCAGGAGTCCTATAGCCCTATAGCCAGAAGAGTCTGGGTTTTTAGGATACAGGTGACTCATCCTCTTTGAAAGGTTAACCCCAAGCCATAAGCTCTTCTAGTTCTCTGGACACATTGTGGGTTTTACCAATGAACCTGTTCCCAGGCTGTAACCATTTGCCTTGTTGGGAAGAGACAAGTTCTGTTATAACTTATCAGAGCAGTTAGCTAGACAAATGGCTCTAGATCTAATTCTTCTGATAAGTCAAGAGTCTTAGAAAATCTAGATTTGTTTGTTTGTTTAATAAGAACTCAGATGAATACAGGAGAGCTTTGTTTTCCCTGAAAAGTAAAAGCTTCTTTGGAGGAGATGGAGTACAATGAAAAAGGGAAAGAAGAAAGAAAAGAGGGGAAAAAACAGGAATAAGATCAGAGAAAGAGAAAGAAAGGGAGGGAGAGGAGAAAGAAGAAAACAAATACCATATGGTGACTGACTTGCTTAATATTGTTTTAACTAGTCAGAAAAGCAAAGATTGTTAAAAACAATTCTAACAGAGTACAGTTGATATGGAAACCCAAGTCTTCTCATGTCCAAGATTCAATGGCTCAGAATTCTCTCAAGAGAGATGTTGCTTTGTGATACCTTTTATGAAAGCATTTCTCTTATTTATTGGATGGATATGGTATAATCAGAAAAAAAATAATCTAGAAAAAATTGTTTTTCTAAGTCTAGAGATTATATTTTCATTTTTTAATGACTGTTCAGAAGGGAAATTAGTTATTGGTTACTAATTTAAGAAAACTGTGGTTATTATTAATAATATCCATATAAACACCTAGAATAAAATTATATTTTACAACATTCATTTTGGGATAATTTCACACCCTGTTTATAAGATATGTTCATATTTTATTGAATAATTATAAAATTGTCTGGAGAAGGTAAAACCTGAGCAAACCATTCAGATTTATGATTATGATTACTTTAGGACAATATTCTACCTCATTTTTTTATTTGACAGAGAAATTAACATAAAAAACGGATTTTCAGTCAAGGTCACATTCTCAAAATTTGCACTTGATGAACAAAGTCCATTCATATTTTTCCATAGGTTAAAACTGTAAAATGTGAATTGGATTTGTAAACTTTTATAGCATTTAAATAAAACCTTAAGATCTGTGAATGCCTTCTATATTCATTATTAAAATTTTCTCCTGAATTAATAATACATTTCCTGGAAGTAAGTACAGTTCAAAGACAGATTGTTAAGCTATAAATTATTCATCAACATCTTACTAGGAAAAGTATGTGTACATAAAATAAAACTGTAAGCAGATGACTGTTGGCTGCCCTGAATTATTTTTATGAAAGCATTTCTCTTATTTATTAATTAAAATTAATTCTCACAAAATTTTATTCATGTATTTTAATATGAGCAGATAAGGAAAACTGGGCATCCATCATGGAATTTAAAATATTTCTGGCCTAAAAATCAATTTTAATAAGTAAAAATATCCCCAAAAAATAATTGATTAAGTTGTACCAGTAACTAAGAAATTGTTAACTAAAACCACATTGAAATACAAATATTTTACCTATATGACAAGAATTTACTTTTGATCACTAGAGGGAAAAGCAGTCTCTGGCCACTTAAATTTTGGTCCTACCAGTTTGGAGAAATAATATTAGTACCTCTTTAGTACCCTTGAAAACTAGGACAAGAGAAAATCCTTTCTATAGAGGTAAGAATTTTCTAGCATGTAACCTACACTAGATCCACCCTGTGTAACCTTAAAATGAGGCTTCACCAAGATATGTATGGGGGAACAAAATTATCCTGACTCCCTTTCATGATGTCTTGGGCTTTGCATAGATTCACACTAAGAAACTCTAAAGCTATGCTTACACAAATTTAAAATAATAATCAGTCAATAAATGAAATGTCACTTAAATAAGATAAAAATATGCTCCAAGAAAGTTTATAGAATCCAGAGCCTCTACACTGTTCAGTGTTCAAGAAAAATACATACATAACAAAAAAAATCTAATCATAGTCAATTAAATACAGACAGTAGAAAATAAAATTGAGATGTTCCCTGAATATCATGTTACAGACATGAGAAAGCCTCATATTCTTACTTCTTCCCTCATTTGAAAATTTATCATAAGTGTCCCTTGCACATTTCCTTACTCCTCTGCCCCCTCACCCCTGCTGGGTCAAAAAAAAAAAAAAAAAACTCTTAAGAGAGCTTTGTTTTATTTTGATGGAATGCAAATTGTCACTTACTCCAAATGTGTTTCCATGAAACTGAATGTGGCTAGAGAAGAACAGAAAACTGCATCTGCAGCATCCATAAGACTTATCACTGCCTGGCACATACATTTCTCTACTCAGTCATTTCTGCCTTTCTAGACGATTAATTCAGACTTACTCTCTCCTCAGGCTACCAACACCTCTCCTGTTCTCCTTCTATATTAGTAATCTTGCTTCATTTTTTCAGCAAGAAAAGAGAAAAAATCAGAAGAGAATATCCCCACTCATCCTCATCATATCTACTGAATTAAATCCACTCTTTAACCCTTCTGTTCAGTTCCCTTTATTCTCTAAGAATGTGTGGTTCTTGCTCAAGAGACCACTCAAACCCCTCCAATTATGAGCCAGATCATATTTCTTCTACCTACTTATTTATGGTAATTATTCCAGAACTCTAAATCCTGCATAATCTATCTTTCTGTCTACTAGGTAATTTCCATCAGTTTCCATCTTTTATCTTTTGTCTTGAATAATCTGTCCCATCAGTCTGTTTGCCCTTCAGCATCTACTCCCTTTCTGTTTCCCTTTACAATGAAACACTGAAATTAATTGCCTACAATCTTTATACAGAAATGATCTCCTCCCTTTCTCTTATAACAAGCCTACTTTGATCAGGCATTCACTAGTATTGAAACAGAATCTGCTGATGTTGTACTCAACAAAGACTTCAGAATGCTAAATCCCATTCCTTATTTTATTTGAACTATCACCAACATTTGAAACCATGTTTTATTCTATTGTCACGGAAACACTTCCTGCAATTGATTTCTGTTATGGTATGCTATGGCTCTTCTTCTTGCTATTCTCTGTTTAATGGTAGAGTTTCCTAATGCTCGACACCTGAACATTTTCTCCATCTGTGCATTCTCCTGTCTACTGATTATACCTTCTAGACCATGCCTTTAAGTGCAGTTTATGTGCTGACATCCAGACTTCTGTTGAAAACACTCCATGAAAACTCCACTTGCAAGTTTAACTATAACATATATCCATGGCAGGACACCTCATCTTCTCATATGCTCCCTGTGATCTTCCACACTGCCACAAAGTCTACTCTATCTGCGAGTTACCAAGGCCAATAAAGTCATTCTTGTCAACTCATTCTCTTATCTCCCCTATTCAGTCCATCAGAAAATAAAATGGTTTGACTTTCAAACTATTCAGAATTCGAGATTTTTAAAATTGCCTCTCCTGCAATAAGAGTCAAGCCTTCTTGATGCTTCACCTGATTATTTTGAGACTTCTTTGGGGGTTGTCCTGTTTCTGACCTTGATCCTATGACCTCATATTTTATCAACAGAGCAGCAGTTGGGATGAACCTATAAATTATAAACAGATCATCCCCAACCTTTGCTCATGACCTTCCATTTCCTCTCCATCTCATTCATGGTAACACTATCCTTATAACAAGAATGCTAACACCAGATCTACCTCTGTAACCTAATCTACTGTGCTCACCATATGCGATCCATTCTTGCAAATCTGCCTTCCTTGCTTTTCTCTGGCTTCTCCAGGCATAGTCCTACATTATACTTCTGCCCTTGCTGTTCCTTCAAATTACAGCATTCACTTTCTTCTAGTCTTTGTGTAATACTTTCTTTTTAGTGAGTAATTTTATAAAATGCTGCTTAAAATTATGATGTCCTTAGCCTAGCCCTTCTTATCCTTTGCTTTGTATCTCTGCATAGTAATTATTACCTTCTCATATACTATATTAATTAGCTACTTATTTTGTCAGTTTCTAAAGAAACTTTGGGAGGGGAGGGAGGTACCAGGGATTGAACTCAGGGGCACTAGGCCACTGAGCCACATCCCAGTCCTATTTTGTATTTTTATGTAGAAACAGGGTCTCACTGAGTTGTTTAGTGCTTCACTTTTGCTGAGGCTGGCTTTGAACTGCCATTCCTCCTGCTTCAGCCTCCCAAGCCTCTGAGATTACAGGCATGTACCACTGTGCCTGGCAGAAATAAGATTAAGTATCTTCAAATAGGCCAGGAACAGAATTGTTTGTGGACATATGGAAAACAACAAATAAAAAAAAAATCTACTTATGTTCTTTTCCATATGTCCACAAATAGTTCTGTTCCTAGCCTATTTGAAGGCACTTAATATTATCTTTGTGATAAATAAAGGTTCTGATGTTAAACTTTTCTTACATCTTCTCCTCCTTTTTCTTTTATGTTTTTTAGTAGACTACCCAGAGTGAGTTTTGATTGCTTTAAATTAATGCCTTCGAGTTTATAGATTATCTAAAATCGGTTACCATTTCAATTCTTTTCTCCATCACATTTCATTTTTTAGTTCATTCTTAGAGTTAAAAGCTTAGATTACAGAAGTTTAGAACAAAAAATCTGTAACATTGCTCCTTCAACCCTATATTTCCTATTTTTCTGAAATTTGAAAATCCATTGACATTTAGCTCTTTTTTTCCCTCTAGAGTTGAACAAGTTTAGCTGAGAGTCTAATAACTATAGTAGTGGTCCTTAATGGGAATAAAGGCAGTTTTGCCCCAGTAGAGACACTAGAGGCATTTTTGATTGTCATATGTGCTGTG
Organism: Marmota monax; assembly: GCF_021218885.2. Taxonomy (NCBI): domain Eukaryota; kingdom Metazoa; phylum Chordata; class Mammalia; order Rodentia; family Sciuridae; genus Marmota; species Marmota monax. The sequence continues at coordinate 87,994 of NW_026692674.1, read as the reverse complement.
AGTGCTATCATTTAATAGATTGGGGTCAGGGATATTGCTAAACATCCTCTAATGCATGAGCTGGCCTTCCTCGACAAAGAATTTATGGTCAAAAATGTCAGTGGTGCCAAGGTTGAAAAGCCCTGTAAAATAAGCACCTAAAAATAGAATAGTTCAAAAATAATGTTTGCAATTATCTACTTTTTAAAATATAAGCCATTTAACAATAAATGAAGAATTCACTGGGCTGCAAATTATCTGTTTGCAATGCTGTAGTGTCCTAAATTCAAATAGCTTAGAAAGAATAGCACAGATTATAATAAAGAAGTTCAGGGCTGGGGATGTGGCTCAAGTGGTAGTGCGCTCGCCTGGCATGCGTGCAGCCCGGGTTCGATCCTCAGCACCACCTACAAACAAAGATGTTGTGTTTGCCGAAAACTAAAAAATAAATATTAAAAAATTCTCTCTCTCCCTCCCTCTATCACTCTATCTTTTTAAAAAAAAAGAAGTTCAGCAAAATCATATTGTTCTTAGAAGGAATTCCATTTTTACCCGAGTCATTTCTATGATTTGTCAGGTAAGAACTGTTTTAAAGTAGTGAATCACAATTGCTGAGATAAGAATTACTTCATGACAAAATATCTTCAGTCAAGCATTGTGTTTCTTTTAACCTTTTTAGACTTAGGTTTTTAAATTCCAAAAGTATCATTAATTTGGACTAGGTCAGATTCTGAATGTGCTGATAATTTGTCATATTTTTCTTACTTATTTGTGATCAGCTGCAAAACTCTTACTGTGATTTTTCTTTTTTCTTTCTTTCTTTCTTTCTTTTTTTTTTTTTTTGCTACTGGGGATGGTACTCAGGGGCACTGAGCCATATTTTGTATTTTATTTAGAGACAGGGTCTCACTGAGTTGCCTAGCACCTCACTTTTGCTGAGACTGGCTTTGAACTCACAATCCTCTTGTCTCAATCCTCTCAGGACGCTGAGATTACAGGCATGTGCCACTATGCCCAGCTTACTTTGGACTTTTGAAAAGACTTTATTTGTAACTATAAATTGGATATAATATTAAATTCATCCCTTTGTGAAACATATTTTTTTTAAAAAAATGTTTATTCCCCTTCCAATTGCTTTCATATTCTTTTCCCTCATAGTGATTTAATCATATTTCTTTTGTAGCTTTCATGGAACTCAGATAAACAGAATAGAATGAATCACAATTACTGCCAACAGTTTAGTCCTCTCCTCCAAAGACTAAAATATTGGCAATCTTGGACACATTGTTTCTTCTCCTTTTGTGGTATTCTGTCCCCCATCTCTCCACACATAAGCACAATCCAAATTGATTATGTTCTTTTTTCACTTACTTTAATTTTTGTAGTTGAATCAGATTATTGACTGAACCATATCTAGCTTAGCATTATTTTTTTTTTGGATATTATATACAACAGTAACATGCCACATATAATTTTCTGACTCTTATTTATTTTTGCCTATATAAATTTATCATACCAGTATTCATATTTTGGTAATTTTCACAATTCAAATAATGATAATATATGACATAGGATTTACTGTGTGTCATACAGTGTCTTCATAATCCTTCTATGAATTATCTATTTCATGTATTATGAAATATAGTGAATAGTGTTTTATCCCCAGTTTGCATATGCAAAAACTGAGAGATTGTCTTAATTGACACATTGTTAGATAGGTAGTTAATAGCTAAGCTGGATTTTTAACTTAAATCTCTTTTGTTTTTTTCAGGGTTTTTTTTTTTTTTCCCTGCTATGATGAAAAGACCTGACCAGAGCAATTGTAGAGGAGAAAAGTTTATTTGGGGACTCAACAGTTTCAGAGATCTCAACCTATAGACAGCAGACTTCCTTCCTCAGGGCTCAGGATGAGGCTGAACATAATGGCAGAAAAGTGTGGCAGAGGGAGGAAGCATATGTGATGATCATAAAGAGTCATAAAGAGAGAGAGGGGTCTCTACTTGCCAGATAAAAATATATACTCCAAAGCCCTGGCCCCAATGCCCCCCAGCCTCTTCCAGCCACACCCAACAAACTTCCACTAAAACAGAGCTCCAGCAGAGCTGTGGCATTTGACTGCTATATTTATCCTTAATTTCCAGCTATTATTAACTCACCAAAATTTAAAGTGTCAAGTTATTTCACTTTCAATATTTGTGCAATTTTGTACATACTGGGGGAAAAGAGGAATGTAAGACAATACATTTTGCATTTTCTGAAAATGACAAAATCATCTTAACCCCTTCACTTAAAATTGGAAAACTGCAATGAACATTATGCTTTCATAATATCATAAATTCATGTGATTAGGCAATATTTCCATGCCCACTGCCAAGAACACTAAATGTTTTATGGAAATAAGATTGCTAATATTTTCAATTCAGATATATCAACACATCTAAATTGCTCCTCTTCTATAAATATTATTATAATAGTAAACATAATATTGTAGTCATTTAAATTGTTATACTTGCCAGAAAATAATGTTTTTATGTAATTTTTGCTCTTTTGTAACCATCCAAATCTATCATTTATTATTGATTTTAAATATGGAAAAATAACTAATTTTATTTTAATTGTAAATAAATTTAAAAAGAATATGACAAACACTGATCCTCCATTAAGCCTTTATTGTTTAGTGGACTTGGGTGAGTATTTTATATAAAGTACTTCAAATTCTTTTTGGAAACAAACAACTGGTGAATTAATATTTAAATTAATGTTAGCATGGATACCAAGTAGACCTAATTTTTCTTGACAGTGGACCTGACAGTGCCTGGTCTAAGATGAGTGAGAGCCTGAAATGCAAGATCTAGACCAAAATGTTTTGTAGACAAATTGTGGTCCATCACCTGCAGTGGACACTGAAGTGGATTGAGAGCAGCAGCAGTCAGGATGAAACAGAAATGAAGCCCTGTGCCAACTGTTCAATAAAGGCATCAGTCCTACAGCTCTCATCTTAAACAACAAAATACAAGCAGGAGGTAGCAATATAGAAACTGGGGATTTCAGAAAATTTGCTAAATTTTAATATAGAAGGTAGAAGATAGATCCTAGAAATGTCTGGCTACCGGAGATGAATACCTTCATGTGTTGCATATCAACATACACTACACTAAGGGGTAAAGGATGCTGGTAAGGCCAAAAGGATGAAATTTTTTTTTTCATCAGGTTCATTAGTGTAATTTTAGAGAGTGGCCATAGTATGGAGGGGAAAAAAAAAGCTTGTCTTACATTAAGATTGCAAGTGCATTTTAAATTTAGTTAACAATTTGTTTTATGTGTTTTCAGAAATAAAATTAAGACACTTCTGTTAAAAGCACGACTTGCCTACTGAATGATAGTACTAAATTATCATTCATTCATTTAACAAATGCCAGTTGGGCCCTTAATGTTTGCCAGGCTCTGTTAAAACTGTTTTCAAGCTACTAGGTGGGCTTGAAGGTCAAAGATGAATCCTGATATCCTAATGTTGGCTCTCAAGGCACTTCAAATCCTAAGGACAAGGTTCACCAGAAGACATGTCACTTTTGTAATGAGACTGGGACAGATAATAGAGGATCTTTGTCAATTGGTTGGGTATCAAAGAAGAAGTGAGGAAACATGGATTTTTAAGTTGGAAGAAATTTGCTATAAATAGATAATAATGTTTTGCTTATAGAGCAATGTAAGAATTTTTTTCAAGAGTTAAATGAGACAAAAACTAAAAAGTCATATTGGAAGTATAAATAAATTCTAATTTATCAAGAATATGAAATCATCTGGCTGAATAAATGCCACCTAGTATGGTTAAATGAGCTGTTTATGACAAGACTCTGACATGGTCCTTGTCAAAACTCCATGGCCTTATGGTACCTTATCTGTCCTTCAATGAGAGTGTTAGAAATTTAAGTAGTACGGTATTTTCCCTAAGATACATGGTACCCAGGTTGAGAAACAGCAACTAAGCAGAAATATACCAAATGCTGGCTGACTGGTGGAAAGATAATACTCTTATTCAAGGACTCCCACAGTGCTGCTTGTATGGAGATCTTTAGGTGAGAAGAGAGATTCTAAAAAGGGATTTAAGTCCTCACATATAATTATATGATCACATGAGAAAATATGGTTTCATTCAAAAAGAGTTTATAGGATTTGGAGAAGTGTGGATTAAATGACAGTGGTTAGACAGCTCTGCAACATTTGATATATATATATATACAGGCAACAAGTATACAATTAAATGTGTTTCATAAAATGTCCATTACTATTTAAATTTTAAAACAACATCTGATATTTAGAGCTAGAATTTTAATATATTGCTATAATGGGTTTTTATGCAATTACTTAAAATTATGTAAATATATTTTTGGCAAGAAAACATAATTACAAGTAACTATAACATTCTGTTAAGTAAAATCAGTTACACTATTAAAATGACACTATTATTTGAAAACATGTATATATGTACATGTTTATACATATAAACTCATATCTACTTGCACACACAATCAAAATTGACAATGATTGTTTTTGAGTGTTTACCTTAAATTTATAATATTTTTCTATATTATATTTTAACTTATCTGCTGTATACGTATTGCTTATATCATAAAATACATTCTATTTCTTCAACTTGCCATAATAAAATAAGCAGGGTTCTGCTTTTAGATTCTGCCTTTAGTAGCTTTTTCCTACCTTTGCCTGTATAGATCATTTCTTAGAGGAAAATACTTTATATTTAGCATTTATATGTTAAACAAATTCAGCTACCATCAGTAGACTTCCTTTTAAGAGCTTGAATGTCATGATATATGGTGGCATGGGTGAGATTGAGGTTTAGAGTTAGTACCTTTCTTTATGAAAGAGATAATAGAACTATATAATTATGGTAAGCATACATACAACCTACCACATCAGTGGTTCTCAAAGTGTAGTGCCTAAGCCATCAGCATTATTTTCCCAGGGACTTAATAGAAAAATACTGGGACCCAGCCCATATCAATTAAATCAGAAACAATGGGTTTTGGGCCCAGCAATCTGCATTTATAACCATCTGTATAGCAGATTCTATAAACTGTTTGAAAGCTACCACACTGAGAGAAATTATTATAGTTCATATTTCAGATTCTACCTTGAACACTATAGTCTATTTTGTCCTTACTTCTCCAAAACTTTTTTCAATAAGATAAGCTGATTATTTCAGCTACTAAATAAATTTTGTTGGAAAGATTATGTAGTTATAAAATATTTCATTTTTAAGGAAAGTGTTCCATTTTTCTTGGTAGCAGAAAATGAGAGCATTCAGACAAATAAGAAATATTGATATGCAGCAGATGCAAATCCAAGTGTCCGAATGAAACATCAAATTTTAAGTAGATGTGAAGAGAGAACATTCAGGATGAATAATACAAATCCCACTTATAAAATGCAAAATTCTGGATCTCTGATAAATTCCTATATAGAAGTGTCAGTGAAATGTGAATTAAAAACAGGAACAAGGCTTAGGTTCTGTTGGGGACATTCTGGTTAATCTTACCTGCAATCCTTTTGGGAAATTGACAGAAGAAAGCAATGAATAAATAAATAAAATTTAAATACTGAGTTGAGCTAATCAGGTCAACAGAAAAGTCAGAACAAAAGCAAATTCCCGCATGTGGCCAAATGATGTGTATACAAGGCACCAGGTGGCTCTGATCCATCACATGTAGAAGACCATGTGTCTAATATTATAGTGTCCTCATTTATTATCATGAACAGATCAATTTACCATAAGATGATAACATTTCTGTGACCTGTTGCTTTTATGTGGTGTTAAGTGTCAATCCCTTCTATGTGATTGATATCACTAAGCAGAAAACAGTGTAAATTCATAATCTCTTAGCAATACTGCTGTGTACCCTACAGTTATACACACTGTCACACACACACACACACACACACACATATATATACATACACACACATACCTATATTCTTAAAGTAAACATTTTAAGTTTTACAAATCATTTCACATGCATTCTGTTTTCTACAGAAAAGTGATTCTACTCTGTGGATTCCTGAGTTAAGCATTTCATGAATGAAGACTTTGATTTCCATTTTAGGGAGGTACCCTGACCCCTGCCCCCTGCCCTCAGGAACTGATATGCACGGTATATGCTATTACTTCTGACAAAAGATAGCAAAAGAATGAGGTGAACTGAAGAACACTTATAAAAACAAATGAAGGCTGTAGCTTAGTGGTAGAACACTTACCTAGCATGTAGGAAGCACTGGGTTTGATTCTCAGCACAGCATATAAATAAATGAATAAAATAAAGGTCTATCAACAACTATATATATATATATATATATATATACACACACACACACACACACATACACACACACACACATGTGTATATATATGTGTGTGTATATATGTATATATTTATAATTTTTAAAAAATGTATATGTCCTGCTGAAAGTGAGACATCCAATATAGTGGAGCAGAGCCCATCCTCATTAGAATTTTTAGATATTAGTCTGCATTCTGTTAGTTGGTTCCACATGACACTTCACCCTTTGCCACACTCTACCCTGTCTTTCAGTTATCCTTTTGGGCTAATGCCTTCCATGCACTTCCATTCCAAAAATTCTCATTTCTTATACAATGATGGCATTGCATATTTGTATGAAAATCACTGCTCCAAATATTAGATATGACAACATCTGAAATTACTGCAATTGCTTCTAAAGCAATCACAGGGGAACTGAAGAGTAAAATATCTTAATTAAAAAAAAAAGGAAAACACAAAAAGTTTGCATGTTGCCACAATTGTGAATTGTCAGACACAGATGTATTTTATACTTCTGCATTAATTTGTCTGAAAATAGAAGAATGTGGTGCTAGGGATAATGTCTTGAGAAAGAAGTTATGGCCTTTTACCAGAGAAATTAAAAGTAGGGAGAAAACAGTTAATAATAATTTTTTATATAGAAAATAAAGAACATCCCTGTACACTCTCTTTCTTTAGTACCTTTAGACCCAATCCATTAGCAAATTCTGTTAAGTCAAGTTATCCATGCATTTAGTAATTGATTACTTCATATCATTTCTGACGTAACTATAGTGCTGTAAGGGTAATTTCACTTTGATTTCATCAATATCTTCAAAAATTCATTGCCCTTACAATATAATCTAATGAATAGCAAGAAAGATCCTTTTAAAATGCTAAGTCATGCTAAGAATTTTCTAATTGTTTAGAGGCTCAAATATAAATACAGCTTTGAAGATTTGGGTTTTTTTCAATGATACTCCAACTGTTTGAATTTATGTCCACCTCACTCTTCTTTATTCACTAAGCTTCTCATCAGGGATGCATTATGGTTTTATAGTCATAGAAATGATTGTCTTCCTATGAGTGCTTTGCAATTGAAAAAATTTTTAAATTTTATTTCTTTTTATTGGTTAAAAAAGGCTAAATTTCCTTTATTCCTTGTTTCCTCATTTATCTTCTTTACTCTGAATGCTTTTGATTTAACATTTGGAAAAAATATAACATTTTATTTACTTATTTACTTTGCTATTGATTGTGTCCCCAAACAAGAATGAATGCTGTATGAAAGAAGGAATATTGTATATTTTGTTTGTTGTTTTCTATCAAGCTCCTAGAAGTGTAGCTAAAAGTAAGCCTAGTGTGTCTTAAGTTCTTTTTTAAAAATTTATTCTGATTTATTATACATGATGGCAGAATGCAATTTGTTTTATATTATACACATAAAGCACAATTTTTCAAGACACTGATAGTATACAGAATATTTTCACACCATTCATGTCTTATACATGTACTTAGGGTAATGATGTCTAACTCATTCCACCATCATTCCTACCTCCTTCCCTCTCCTTTGTACTCCTCCCCTTTGCCCTATCTAAAGTTCCTATGCTCCCCCACCAATCACCATTAAGCCTCTGCATTCTCAAAACAAAGAAAACAGTGGGCTTTTGGGTTTTTGGGATTGGCTTGCTTCACTTAGCATTATATTGTCCAACTCCATCCATTTACATGCAAATGCCATGAATAAGAGCAAGCTAACTTCTTAAAAATTCTAAACAAGTGCTTATATACAAACTAGCAATTGCATTCTTAGGCATTTTTGTAAATAAAATTATCTTCTTAATTTTATTTATGCTAGTGTATAGAAATGCAATTGATGTTTTTGTATTGATATGCATACATTAACTTTGCTGAAATAATTTTTAAATCTTTTTTTTAGGAATTTCTATCCATGAGATCAGTGCATTTGCAAATAGAAGTCATTTTAATTTTTTGTTTCTAATCTGGGTGACTTTTTTTTCTTACTCAATATACTCTGCCCAGCATATCCAGTTGAATCTGTGTGATATGAATGGATATTCTTGTCCTAGTTCTTAGATAGAAAGTATTTTCAGACCTTTGACCCTTAGCAAGCTGCAGACTTTTCATCAATGTTATTTATCATATTGAGGAAGTTCCCTACTATTCCAAGTTTGTTGAATGTTTTTATCACTAAAAAGTGTGAGTTTGACAACTGTTTTCTTCTGAGTCTGTTTATATAACAGTGCAGATTTTGTCCTTAGTTTGCTGCATTACATTAATTGATTTTAATATGTTAAAACAACTTTGAATTTTTGGTAAAAATTCCATTTGGTTGGAGTGTATAAGCTTTTTATGTTTTTAGATATGGTTTCTTAGTTTGATGCTGAGAATTTTTTTGTGTTAAGCATTTCTATTTGTAGTTTTTTGTTTTTGTTTTTGTTTTTGTTTTTCCTTATGCTATCTTTGATTTTGGTGTGGAAATATTGTGACCTCATGGAATTCAAGTGCAAATGTCCCTTTTTCTGTTTTATGGAAAAGTTTAAAAAGGTTTGTTATCAATTCCTCTTAAAATGTGTGACAAAGTTTACCAATGAAGCTATGTGTGCTTGAATTTTTATTTATTGGAAGATTTTTAATTACCAATAAAATTGTTTTACTTGTTAAGCTATTCATATAGTCTGTTTTTACTGGAACTAGGTTTTCTATTTTGTGTCTTAAAAGGAATACATTCAGATCACCTAGGTTGACTAACTTATTGCTATACAGTTTTCATAGAATTTCCTATTTCTTTTTGTAATATTAGTAGTGAGGGCCTTTCTTTCATTCCTGATTGTAGTAATTTGGGTTTTTGCTCACTTGCTCTTTGCTTAAACTGATGAAAGTTTTACCAATTTATTGATCTTTTCAAAGAAACAATGTGTGGTTTTGTCAATTTTCTCTATTTAGAGAATTTTCTCTATTTTAGATAGATATAGCTGTAGATAGATTGGAGTGAATAAATATACTATTTTTATGAAAGACAGAGAATGGCACCATGAAAGGATATAGGTAGCCATTGAAACAGCTTTTCATCCATGTGTTGATTTAAGTCCTTACCCAAAGGACTTAAAATCACCACACTGCAGTGACACAGCCACATCAATATTTATAGTACCTCAATTCATAATAGCCAAGCTATGGAACCAACTTAGGTGCCCTACAACAGATAAATGGATAAATAATATGTGGTACATATACACAATGGGATATTACTCAGCCATAAAGAAGAATTAAATTATGGCTTTTACCCATAAATGGATAGAACTGGAGACTATCATGCTAAGTGAAAAAAGCCGATTCAAAAACAAAACCAAATACCAAATGTTCTCTCTGATATGTGGATGCTAACCCACAAAAGAAAGGATAGGGAGAGGAAGATCAGAAGTTCACTAGATTAAACAAAGGGTTATGAAGGGAGAGGAGGATGAGAATAGGAAAGACAGTAGAATGAATCAAACTTAACTTTCCTATGTTCGTATATGAATATGCCACCAGTGAATCTCCACATCATGTACAACCATAAGAATGAAATTCTAATTAATATAAGTTATACTCCATGTATGTATAATATATCAAAATATATACTCTATTGTCATGTACATCTAAAAAGAATAAATTTTTTAAAAAACAAAACTTTTAAAAAGACTCAATGATCCTATTGACTTGAGCAGGTTGCTTGGCTTCAGTGAGCACCAGTTTCCTCATCTGAAAAATAGAGATTATAATTCATGTCTTACAATTTTATAATGAAAATTAAGAAATCTGTACAATAATCTGCATAGTTCCTGGAGAAAAATTGTTTCTCAATATATTTTATATAGTATATCAACAAGTGTTAACTGTTATAGGGACAAAAAACTAAAACAAAGAAAGGGAAAATTCATTATAATCTGACAATATAAGGTGGTAGTCATATAACAAAATGAGAACTAAATAAATACTTGAATGTGGTAATTAAAATACTCATGTATTCTGGAATGCTGTAAAAGTACTGTTATTTTCATGGCAGAATGAATGATGAAAGTTATATCAGATTCCTTCTTTAGAAGGTATATCATTAGATAATTTTTAAAGTGAACAAAGCAGATGCATATTACAAAATGAAAATCTTTTGAATTTGACTTATTTGTTCTCTTTGATAAACATTATTTATCATTAATAAATGAACTAGGAAAGCATTGTTATCTTCTTTATTTTTAATGTGTCAGAATATCAAAGGCAATAACAGAAATAAGAGTTAATGGAAACATTAACAAATGTTAAGCAGCTTAGAACTCAAATTGTGTAGGCAGTGCTCAGTATTTTAAAATAAATCCAGAACAAATTTGAAGGTGGTAGGAAAAATGGGTTCTACTGCCCCCAGTCAAGAAAGAAGTATGGTTTCTCATGATGTCAGAATTCAAAAGGCAATCTGTTGTAGGAAAGATTTTATTAGTAGAAAATAATGAAAGAGATGAATATTCCTCTAAATATCACATTTTAAATTAATGCAGGACATCTGCAGTTAAATATCATAAAAAGATGGTAATTACTATAATTTTGTCAGCAGAAGGATTATAGTCTGAAGACTTTCTAAGGATAAAAATTACTAAAATTAAGGACAATATAGTTATAAACTTGTTTCATTTCTGATTTTTTTATTGACAAAAGACTTATTGATTATGAATTACAGAATATGCGAAATTACATGATGTTAAATAATTAAATATGCTCTGAGTATGACTTTAAGTTACAATGTTTGACCTGTTGAGCTCTATTTCTCAGCTATATTCAGAAATGAAAGATTTAATTTTAATGTCAAAATGAATACTTACGGAGATGGGAAGATGGCGGCGAGGGGAGTGCATTGCCCCCGTGTGCTGCTTCACTGTGTGGGAGTATGACAAGTCAGGACAGCTAACGGCTATCTTGTTAGGAATTTCCAGCAATAGTGGGGTGCTCTGGAACCTGGAGGAAGGATTTCCATCGCACGAGGATCGGCTACGGGGACTCAAACGCGAGAGGTTTGTCGCACGGAGGGTAACACTGCTTATTCAGCAAATCGCCCCGCAGCTAGAGTCTGCAGCATGCGCTGAGAAACGAGGAGATAGTGACTCAGGGATACAGCACTGCAGTTTCTGCCAGCTGTGCAAGCACCATACTCAGGGCTGAATTCTGGGTTCGAGACGGGGAAGGAAGTGGTCCATCTCGGTTCTCCACACCGGTAAGACCACAGAGGAGGCCAGCAGCCACCATGTTGGAAAGCTGATGTCACCATCCCTGTTTTCGACTCACCACAGCTCATTCAGCCATAGAACAGGTAATTTCAGGCTTCCATTCGCCTGTGGCTTGCAGACAGATTGCTCGGGCTCAGTGCCTGGGTGCTTCTTAGTGCCTGCTCTTATTGGAGCCAGCACCGAGCGCGGGGCAGGCGAGTTCCAGATCCCAGAACCGGCCTGGCCCAGGGCTGGGGAGCCTGCGGAGGCTGCTTCTTGGAGTCTGCTCTTATCAGAGCATACACCAAGCACGGAGCGGCCGAGTTCTGGCTCCCAGAACTGCCCTGGCCCAGGGCTAGGAGCCCGCGGAAACTGCTTCTCGGACCTGGTCCTGCTGAGGGCCTGTCAGGACTCACCGTTGCTTTGGTTGCCGGCAAGGGGAACAAAATGCTGCCATTCGCATAGGATACCAACATGGCAGAGATCTGATGTCATCAGAAAGCGGCGGAGGAGAGAACTTCATCAATACCAGCGGCGACAGAAACAGTTGGTCTCCTGGTGGGGTGGTGAGGCACAGACACCCGAGTCTCTCTCGATTTGTCGTCGAGCCAGAGGGGAGGAGCCGGGCCGCTGCCAGCGCCCTGAGCAGGCCCAGCAGCTCGCCGGCATGGTGACCGCGTGACCCCAATTGGAGAGGGGGCGGAGCGGAGCCACCACCCGCGCCCGCAAGGTGGGCAGACCTGCGACCCAGTGGTACACGGGCATGGTAGGAAGGGCAGGGCAGAGCCGCCGCTCGCACTTGCAAGGTAAGCAGACCTGTGACAGACTGGCGGCTCAGGCCCAGCAGCCTGCCAGCGTGGTACACACGTCACCCCAACTGGAATAGGGGCAGAGCAGATCCTTCGCCCATGCCCAGATCAGGCCCTACCAGTGTGGTGGTCACGTGACCCCAATTGGAGTGGGGGCGGAGCGAAACCGCCACCTTTGCCCGCAGGGTAAGCAGACCTGTGACCAACCTGCAGATCAGGCACAGCGGTCCGCAGGTGTAGTAGGAGGGGCAGGGCAGAGCCACCGCCCACACCTGCAAGGTAGGCAGACCTGAGACAGACGGGCAGATCAGGCCCAGGAGCCTCACGGCATGATAGCAGAGTCGCCGCCCGTGCCTGGAACAGGCCCAGCGACCTGCCGGCGAGGTAGTCACGACACCCCAATTGGAGTAGGAGCAGAGCAGAGCCACCACCCGTGCCCGAAAGGTGGGCAGATATGCGACCGACCAGCGGGACAGGCCCAGTGGCCTGCCGGTACGACATACACGTCACCCCATTTGGAGTAGGGGCAGAGTAGAGCCGCTGCCCGCGCCTGCAGGGTAGGCAAACCTGCAACCGACCAGCGGATCAGGCCCGGTGTCCTGCTGGCGTGGTACACTCGTCACCCCAATTGGAGTAGGGGCAGAACAGAGCAGCTGCCAGTGCCCAGAACAGGCCCAGTGACCTGCCGGCATGGTAGTCACGACACCCCAATTGGAATAAGGAGAGAGCAGAGCCGCCGCCCGCGCCTGCAGGAAAGAAACGCAAGCAGTATGAAAAGACAAGGAAAGAAAGGACCACAAGCAATGCAGGTCAACTCAACTTTAGAAGAGGTAACAGCTGCAGCAGATGGAATGTCAGATACAGAATTCAGGATATACATGCTTCAGATGATCTGGAGTATCAAGGAAGACATTAGACAGCAAAATCAGACAATGAAAGATCACTTCGACAATGAATTACGCAAACAAATCCAGGAAGCAAAGGATCAACTTTACAGGGAGATAGAGGTTATAAAAAACAAACAAACAGAAATCCTAGAAATGCAGGAAGTAATAAACCAACTTAAAAACTCAATGGAGAATACTACCAGCAGAGTAGAACACTTAGAAGATAGAACATCAGACAATGAAGACAAAGTATTTCAACTGGAAAAGAACATAGACAGCTCAGCAAGACTGTTAAGAAACCATGAGCAGAATATCCACGAAATATGGGATAACATTAAGAGACCAAACTTAAGAGTCATTGGGATACAGGAAGGTACAGAGCTCCAAACCAAAGGAATGAGCAGTCTATTCAATGAAATAATACGAGAAAACTTCCCAGACTTGAAGAATGAGACAGAATCCCAAATCCTAGAAGCCTACAGGAAGCCAAATGTGCAAAATCATAAGAGATCCACACCTAGACACATTATAATGAAGATGCCCAACATACAGAATAAGGAGAGAATTTTAAAAGCTACAAGAGAAAGGAAGCAGATTACATTTAGGGGTAAGCCAATCAGGATAACAGCTGATCTTTCAACACAGACTCTGAAAGCTAGAAGATCCTGGAATAACATATTTCAAACACTGAAAGAAGATGGGTTCCAACCAAGAATTGTGTATCCAGCGAAATTAAGCTTCAGGATGGAAGATGAAATTAAAACCTTCCACGATAAACAAAAGTTTAAAGAATTCGCAGCTAGAAAACCATCTCTTCAAAACATCCTCGCCAAAACATTACAGGAAGTGGAAATGGAAAATAACAATGAAAACCAACAGTGGGAGGTAGGACAGTAAAGGGGGGGGGATAATCAAAGAGGAAAACAAACCATGTTTAGTAACAGAAATAAACAAATATGGCAGGAAGAACAACCCATATCTCAATAATAACCCTAAATGTTAATGGCTTAAACTCACCAATTAAGAGACACAGGCTAGTAGAATGGATCACAAAACAAGACCCAACAATATGCTGCCTAGAGGAGACGCATTTGATAGGAAAAGACATACATAGGCTGAAGGTGAAAGGTTGGGAAAAATCATATCACTCATATGGACTTCAGAAACAAGCAGGAGTGTCCATACTTATATCAAATAAAATAGATTTCAAGCCAAAGTTAATCAAAAGGAATAAAGAGGGACACTACATACTGCTTAAGGGAACCATACACCAACAAGATATAACAATCATAAATATATATGCCCCAAACAATGGTGCAGCTATGTTCATCGAACAAACTCTTCTCAAGTTCAAGAGTCTAATAGACCACCATACAAAAATCATGGGAGACTTCAACACACCTCTCTCGCCACTGGACAGATCTTCCAAACAAAAGTTGAATAAGGAAACTATAGAACTCAATAACACAATTAATAACCTGGACTTAATTGACATATATAGAATATACCACCCAACATCAAGCAGTTACACTTTTTTCTTAGCAGCACATGGATCCTTCTCAAAAATAGATCATATATTATGTCACAGGGCAACTCTTAGACAATATAAAGGAGTAGAGATAATACCATGCATCTTATCTGATCATAATGGAATGAAACTGAAAATCAACGATAAAAGAAGGAAGGAAAAAGCATACATCACTTGGAGAATGAACAATAGGTTACTGAATGATCAATGGGTTATAGAAGACATCAAGGAGGAAATTAAAAAATTCTTAGAGATAAATGAAAACACAGACACAACATATCGGAATCTATGGGACACATTGAAAGCAGTTCTAAGAGGAAAATTCATTGCTTGGAGTTCATTCCTTAAAAAAAGAAAAAACCAACAAATAAATGATCTCATACTTCATCTCAAAATCCTTGAAAAAGAAGAGCAAAGCAACAGAAAAAGAAGTAGAAGGCAAGAAATAATGAAAATCAGAGCTGAAATTAATGAAATCAAAACAAAAGAAACAATTGAAAAAATTGACAAAACTAAAAGTTGGTTCTTTGAAAAAATAAACAAAATTGACAGACCCTTAGCCATGCTAGCGAAGAGAAGAAGAGAGAGAACTCAAATTACTAGCATACGGGATGAAAAAGGCAATATCACAACAGACACTTCAGAAATACAGAAGATAATCAAAAACTATTTTGAATCCTTATACTCCAATAAATTAGAAGATAGTGAAGGCATAGATAAATTTCTTAAGTCATATGATCTGCCCAGATTGAGTCAGGAGGATATAGACAACCTAAACAGACCAATATCAATTGAGGAAATAGAAGAAAACATAAAAAGACTACCAACTAAGAAAAGCCCAGGTCTGGATGGGTATACAGCAGAGTTTTACAAAACCTTTAAAGAAGAACTAATACCAATAGTTTTCAAGCTACTTCAGGAAATAGAAAAGGAGGGAGAACTTCCAAATTCATTCTATGAGGCCAACATCACCCTGATACCTAAACCAGACCAAGACACTTCAAAGAAAGAAAACACAGACCAATATCTCTAATGAACCTAGATGCAAAAATCCTCAATAAAATTCTGGCAAATCAGATACAAAAACATATCAAAAAAATTGTGCACCATGATCAAGTAGGATTCATCCCTGGGATGCAAGGCTGGTTCAATATACGGAAATCAATAAATGTTATTCACCACATCAATAGACTTAAAAATAAGAACCATATGATCATCTCGATAGATGCGGAAAAAGCATTCGACAAAGTACAGCATCCCTTTATGTTCAAAACTCTAGAAAAACTAGGGATAACAGGAACATACCTCAATATTGTAAAAGCAATCTATGCTAAGCCTCAGGCTAGCATCATTCTGAATGGAGAAAAACTGAAGGCATTCCCTCTAAAATCTGGAACAAGACAGGGATGCCCTCTCTCTCCACTTCTGTTCATCATAGTTCTCGAAACACTGGCCAGAGCAATTAGACAGATGAAAGAAATTAAAGGCATAAAAATAGGAAAAGAAGAACTTAAATTTTCACTATTTGCAGATGATATGATTCTATACCTAGCAGACCCAAAAGGCTCTACAAAGAAACTATTAGAGCTAATAAATGAATTCAGCAAAGTGGCAGGATATAAAATCAGCTCGCATAAATCAAAGGCATTCCTGTATATCAGCGACAAATCCTCTGAAATGGAAATGAGAACAACCACTCCATTCACAATATCTTCAAAAAAAATAAAATACTTGGGAATCAACCTAACAAAAGAGGTGAAAGACTTATACAGGGAAAACTACAGAACCCTAAAGAGAGAAATAGAAGAAGATCTTAGAAGATGGAAAAATATACCCTGTTCATGGATAGGCAGAACCAACATCATCAAAATGGCGATATTACCAAAAGTTCTCTATAGGTTTAATGCAATGCCAATCAAAATCCCAATGGCATTTCTTGTAGAAATAGAGAAAGCAATCATGAAATTCATATGGAAAAATAAAAGACCCAGAATAGCAAAAACAATGCTAAGCAGGAAGTGTGAATCAGGTGGTATAGCGATACCAGACTTCAAACTGTACTACAGAGCAATAGTAACAAAAACAGCATGGTACTGGTACCAAAACAGGCGGGTGGACCAATGGTACAGAATAGAGGACACAGAAACCAATCCACAAAACTACAACTATCTTATATTTGATAAAGGGGCTAAAAGCATGCAATGGAGGAAGGATAGCATCTTCAACAAATGGTGCTGGGAAAACTGGAAATCCATATGCAACAAAATGAAACTGAATCCCTTTCTCTCACCATGCACAAAAGTGAATTCAAAATGGATCAAGGAGCTTGATATCAAATCAGAGACACGCCGTCTGATAGAAGAAAAAGTTGGCTACTATCTACATATGGTGGGGTCGGGCTCCAAATTCCTCAATAGGACACCCATAGCACAAAAGTTAATAACTAGAATCAACAAATGGGACTTACTCAAACTAAAAAGTTTTTTCTCAGCAAAAGAAACAATAAGAGAGGTAAATAGGGAGCCTACACCCTGGGAACTAATCTTTACTCCTCACACTTCAGATAGAGCCCTAATATCCAGAGTATACAAAGAACTCAAAAAATTAGACAATAAGAGAACAAACAACCCAATCAACAAATGGGCCAAGGACCTGAACAGACACTTCTCAGAGGTGGACATACAGTCAGTCAACAAGTACATGAAAAAATGCTCACCATCTCTAGCTGTCAGAGAAATGCAAATCAAAACCACCCTAAGATACCATCTCACTCCAGTAAGATTGGCAGCCATTAGGAAGTCAAACAACAACAAGTGCTGGCGAGGATGTGGGGAAAAGGGTACACTTGTACATTGCTGGTGGAACTGCAAACTGGTGCAGCCAATATGGAAAGCAGTATGGAGATTCCTAGGAAAGCTGGGAATGGAACCACCATTTGACCCAGCTATCGCCCTTCTCGGTCTATTCCCTGAGGACCTTAAAAGAGACGAATGGATAAAAAAAAAGTGACATTTATACACAATGGAGTATTACTCTGCATTAAAAAATGACAAAATCATAAAATTTACAGGGAAATGGATGGCATTAAAGCAGATTATGCTAAGTGAAGCTAGCCAATCCCTAAAAAACAAATGCCAAATGTCTTCTTTGATATAAGGAGAGTAACTAAGAACAGAGTAGGGCCGAAGAGCATGAGAAGAAGATTAACATTTAACAGGGATGAGAGGTGGGAGGGAAAGGGAGAGAGAAGGGAAATTGCATGGAAATGGAAGGAGACCCTCAGGGTTATACAGTGGAGGGGGTAGAGAGAGAGGAGGGGAGGGGAGGGGAGAGGTGGGGAGGGGGGAGGGGGGAGGATGGGAAAGGCAGCAGAGCACAACAGACACTAGTATGGCAATATGTAAATCAATGGATGTGTAACTGATGTGATTCTGCAATCTGTGTATGGGGTGAAGGTGGGAGTTCATAACCCACCTGAATCAAAGTGTGGAATATGATATGTCAAGAAATTTGTAATGTTTTGAACAACCAACAATAAAAAATTAAAAAAAAAAAAACACACAACTGTTACTGCACCAGTAAATTGTCTGCCCTCTTTGAACAAACTGTTGAGTGCTATTTTGCATCTATATCAGATTTTTAACATAAATGTCATTTTCCATGCTCAATGAAATGTAATTTCACAACTGCTTTGAAGATAGCCCTTCATTTTTTTAAAACATTTTTTTGTACTGGTAGAAATAAACAAACTACCACTCCTCAAAAAAAAAAAAAAATGAATACTTACATAATTAAATCAGGCTTCACTTAATTAATTTTGCTTTCTAATAAAAGAGTTATCAGCTTCTTAAGTGAAAATATATTGTTACTAAGGGAATTAAAGACCATTCATGTAATTAAAATAGGAAATACTTCTTCAAACTTCAATAAGTATCATGCCATGCCCTCAAGTAATATTGTGGTGGTTAGCTATTAAAATGAAAATAACAAAATCGAAAAATAATGATTAACACCTAATATCTCTGTGTAATTGTATTTCACTCTTTTTAGTTTTCTTCTTAAGCATGTATACACATCATATCATTTAGACTTCATAGTTGAACAAATGCACTATAAAATATTTTATTACATTCTCTTAATTCTATTGTTTCTAAAGTTTTTCTTAAATAAGCTTTCTTTAAATAGATAAGTCTCAAGCATACAGCTTTTATAAACTGAGAAGAACAAACTTTACACATTGTTTTGCTTCAGCTTTAATTTTCCAACAGTGCAGTTATTGGTGGATGGGGCAAGGGAGTGAGTCAATAGAACTATTACACAGCTGAAAGAACCTGATGTCTTTATATAACAAAGTTTAGAACCTATTTATTTTTCTTTCAGTGATGAAATAAGACTAAAATTGTACTTTATACTTACAAATAATTTTATCTAATTCTAGCTGTTCCTAGGAGACCTGGAGACTTCTTTCTTAAAGTTAAATTTGTGACAATTATCTCAGTATTTATAGAAATGATTTGGACTTAAGAGTTACTGGATCATTGCCGTTTTGGAGGATAATTCAGTGTTATATGGAATTAAGTCATTGTATAGATCAATAGTGAAAAAGCAGAGTTAAAGAAGTAACTCATACATCATGGAAAAGAGAAATGGAGATGGGCTGGTCATTGGAGGTTAACAGACTGACAAAGGCTGTTAGTGTTCACTTAAACTGTACTGATGGTAAAAACATAAGGTACAGGGAAAAAGCGAAGTGGTACACAAATGTCAGACTTCTTAATGAACTGGAATCCTCAAGAAAATGCAGAGCTTGGAATAAAGTATTTAAATAATCTTAAAAATGATCTCTTTAAGAAATAGAAACAGAATAGATAAAATACAAAAAAAAATGAGGTAAAAAGCCCATGAAACAAATTTAAGCTAATCTCTCATCTCATTAATATAGATGATAGTTATAGTACAGAGAGTAAAGATATGTAAAGATCATTATAATATAGATAGTAAATATTTGAATATTGATCTATAAAAGACATTGCATGGAATATAATAGAGAATAATCTAAATGGATTTGAGTCCATACCAAACAGCTCTCATTTGTAGGGCAAACAATTGCCATGGTTTTTATGAATTATTTGTGCATCCTAGCTAGAGTTAGATACTGGTATAGAACAAATCTTAGCTAGGATCAGGAATTCATGAGGTAAATATAACAAAAGGCATGGGAGGGGGAAGGAGATATGAGATAACAGTGAAAACAAAAACTGGTGAAATGGCCATGACATCAAACCCCAAAACAAAGTTAATCTGATTCTCCTTTAAGTAGTGAGCTTTTATCTTGCTCAATATGGCCTCCTCAACTATAGGAAGGAAGCATAGGATACAATAAAGAGTTGATTTCAACAGAAGCTTGAAAAGAATGACAGATTGAGAAATCATGGAAGGCATATAATAAAGTTATAAACTGGTAGTATGTGAGTCTTATTTTGTTATCACTTTTTTTTTTGGAAGTCTCAAGTTTTCAAAATTGGCCTTTGAAATCTCCTATGAAAAACCTGTACCCAATAGGTCAGAATATCTCCACTAATCCCCTTTGTTTTGTGCACTGAGGCATGCCCCATCTCCTTATTCTGGGAACTGTACTGCACCATACAGTGTGAGAGAGTCTAGCTGCCTCAGCATGATGAGAGCCACTAGCCAGGTCATCTTCCACCCTGTGACACTGACACAGCTGCCAGACAGGCTTGAGACCATCTTGCTCCAGCCATTCTATCTGTGAGCTAATGTTCAGCCAAACTGCCAGAGTGAGAACTTCACTCAACCCACACAGTTGGTGCCAAAAAATATTATTTGATTTAAGGCACCAGTTTTGGAATGGTAAGAAAGTCAACAAAACTTAACCGATATACTTGGTAAAGGAGATCTTTTAAAAAGACTCATAATAGAAGCCTGAAAGTGACTGAGTAAAAGTGCAAAGCAATCAGAGTTGCACATCCTTCAGAAGGCTGAAGGTGTTTTCTTTTCACATTGTACTCACTGAGAATGGAGTTGCTATTTAACTGTGTTTTTGTTTATTTGTTTCAGTACTAATTATAGCAAACACAGGTAACATAAAAAGAGAAGAAAAGCAAACAATAACATGATGGGTTGGAATCCATTCAACTGAACTCACATGTGGGACATTTCTTATTTAGTAAATATTTTAGGATGGATTATAACTATTTATTATTGTTCAGCCTTTTAGGTTACTCCAACTAATTAGTTTATTTATTGCATAAATGAAATTGAATATCTTAGTATTCTAAATGCAATTCTACTCAATTTTAAACTATCAATTAAGCTTTATCCTTTAAAGTAAACAGTTTTTATAGGACATTAGTATAGTCTTTGACACTGAAGTTACTTCAGAGAGTTATTTTTAGAGTGCTCGACTAAATCATCTTCATAATTTTCCTATCAATCAACTTTATAGAAGTCGGCTAGCACTTGTCATTTTGACCAACCATCCCAGTAAAATAAATGAAATAAGAAATGACTAGATGAGCAAAGACATTTCAGTCTGAGAACAAGAACAGGATCAGAAATGGCATTTCACAGAAATAATGAATCAGAAGATAAACTATAAGATAATTGAAGGAAAATTTATATGAAGTAAAAGAGACAGTATGCTTTTCAAATATCAGTAGGTTTAAATTATAAGATACAAGTTATAGTCTCTGAGAAAGTATTAAATTTCCCATTTTCAATCATGTTGGCTGTGAACAGTTACTGGCTGTATCCCACTGTAATAAGTGATAGACTATGAAGTTATGAACTTCACCTCTCACTCTAATTCTTGCAAACAGCTAGGAAAGCGGCACCTTCTATTAATAGTGTCAGAATCATAGCTCCTTAACTCTGTTTTTCCTTCAAATAGTAGAGACAGTGGCTGCAGACAGACAGTGCTCCATTCATAGTAATTACACAGTGAGCCCTCTGTTTCTGTGGGTTCCACATTCCTGGATTCAGCCTGCTGTGGATCAAAAATACTTGGAAAAAAATTTACATCTATATCAGCACAGACGTTTTTCCTTGTCATTATTCCCTAAGCAATATGGTATAACAAATATTCCATAGCATTTACTTTGTTTTTGGCATTATAAGTTCTAGAGATAATTTAAAGTATATGGGGAATGTGTATAGGTTAAATGTAAACTCCATGTAGTATTATACAGGGTACTTGAGTATCTGTGGATTTAGTATCTTTAGGTGGTAGGCAGGATACCATGGGATGACTTTGCAATATCTAAACTCCTTTTGAATATTGAAAAGACTTTCCAGGTGAACTAGAAAGCTTTAACTATTTCTTCCCTGTTCTTCCTCCTCCTTCCCATTCTGTTCTCCTTCTTCTCTTATTTTTCTTTAATTTTTCATACTCTGCCCCTTTTTTCCTCAATATTTATGGAAATTACTTCAATGAAATCTGGATTCTTTGTAGTCAGAACTATCATGGGCCTCTCATAACCAAGTAATCCTAGAAAATGAATTTGATTTACAAACCTCTACTTCAAATTCTTTCATCTTGAAATATGTTCAGAGTGTCATTATACCCACTTTTCTAAGCTGAACAAGTAACATATCAGGGGTGAATTTTTAAATTGTATAGGAATGAGATATAGCATTTTTCTCCCTTATAAGAGAAGGAAGAAAGAAAAGAAAACTAATGATAATGATCCTAAAACAAAGAGCAAGTTTTAAAGATATGTCTCTAGTCCTAGAAAGGGCTATGGTAGAAAAGCAGACCATCATTTTAGGAAAAAATTTTGGAGGTAAAAAAAGATTCACAAAACAGAAAGCACATCACCTGACATTGAGGGGTGGGTCTCCTTTCCTCTTTTTTTAAATTTTTATTTTTTAGTTGTAGTTGGACACAATACATTTATTTATTTTTATGTGGTGCTGAGGATTGAACCCAGGGCCTCACACGTGCTAGGCAAGTGCTCTATTGCTGAGCCACAACCCAGGCCCATCCATTTCTCTTGTCAGGAACAAACCTACAGTTTAATTAGCTCCGATGCTTCCACATCTGGGTGAGAAACTGGCTACATATCACAATATTTAGGACAGAAAAACATATGGGCTTCTAACTTCAGTAAGTACTGGTTCTTGAACAAATGCAATCAAGAAAAACTAGGGGAAAATGAGACATATGGGCATTGATGGTTTTCTCTGAGAAAAACCCAGATAAATAGGAATAAATCCAGTACTGGCACTACGAGCAAAATGTAACTTAGAAAATTATAATAGTTATATAAGATAGCATTTCAAATAATGTTTTTAACAATGTTATAACAGGTATTGTTAAAAGTGATTATGTTAGCAGAGGGTGAAAGTTTCCATTTGTCTTAATGGATCAATGTTCAAAAGATTTTAGAATTTAAATAAAAAAAAATGTGTGAAGGTGGCTGCTGTTTATTTTTGTGGGGACTTAGAACAAAGAAACTGAAGTAACTGATTTTTTTTTTTTTAAAAAGAAAAATAAATTCAGAAATAAAATGATAGACAATTTAATAAAACCTGTCAATGATGTTACACAAGCATTCACAAAGCAGCACAAAAAAGAAGGTAACAAACAGTAGAATATTTTAATGTTGAAATCATGGGCCAAAACACTGAGAATAGATAATCTTTCTGTTAACTTTGCATGACAGATTACTAAAAGGTATTAACAGATATTTTAAAAAACATGTAAAGTTTGTTGAAGAATTTTTCCAGATAATCCTTAAACAAGTAAAACTTTGTGATATCTCCTTGAGCTGTCAAAACCAGAGCTTGATATTTAAAGTTAACTATGATAAATATGGTATAGAGCTATAAAAGCAACAGCTATCATATATATATATATATATATATATATATATATATATATATATATATATATGATAATTATATTTAAAAGACAAAAAAATTACAATAGCACACTCATTGATTTCCTTGAACTCATTTCTACATAATTTAGGGGAAATAAAATGGCAGTATATAATTCTTATTGTAGCTTCTCCTGGATCTTGAACTTAATCTAGGCAGTAGATCTTATTTCAGTAATATTCATTCAAATATTAGTTCCATTTTCCTTGATTTCTTCTAGAACTGGTCTCATAAATAACTTTCAGTAGAAATATTTCAAAGTTCTCTTGAGCATTGTATCTAGATTTCACATTCTCATAGTTTTTTCCAATATATATTTTCTCAGTTATTTGTTGTTTGTCATGATCTTGGGAGTATTATATATGACTGTTAAGATGTTTGGTAATACATTCTTTTATTTGAATTTTATGTTTCCTTATGACTCTGTTAAAATTATGGATTTTTGTGAAAAGTACCATAAAATTGAGGTGCCCTTCTCAGTGCATCATATCAAAGAAAACAAGATGCTGATATGTCTATTATTACTAGTGCTGTTCACTCTAAAAACTGGGGTAAAGTGATGTTTGCTGGACTTCTTAATTATAAAGTTACTATTTTCTTTTTGTAAATAGTTCATATTTGAAACAAATGTTTTAAAAATAGACAAATAGTTTGTTTCTTTTTTCATTTTTAGCCTATTAATTTTAATATGCTCATATTGCCTGCAAGAAGCTCTATGGTATTTACCAAGTGGTGATTTTTATTTGTTTCATTTCCTCTTCATTATTATGAAGAACTTTTATGTAAGGAACCATTGTATATTCCCCTCTATTTATTTATTTATTTAATTTTCTCTTTTCATCATTGCATACTCAGTGTTCTCTGATCTATATTAAATACCGTAGTTATTAATATATATATAATTATACATAATATAATATATATTTAAATACAATAGTTATTAATCTTGCTGCTCAAATTGGTCCCCATTTGTCCACTGGATCTTGTATCTTTTTAATGTCCTGCAGCCACCATCACTGCCATTGTCTTTATCACCTCCTGTAATTTTTCCTGGTATTTCTCATTGAATTTTGTTTATTCAATGAACATTGTGACCTCCAGTTTCATTCATTTTTCTACAAATGACAGGATTTCATTCTTTCTACTATTCCATTTTGTATATATACCAGATTTTCTTTATCCATTCATCCGCTGAAGGGCATCTGGGATGATTCCATATGTTAGCTATTGAAATAGTGCCACAATAAACATAAGAGTGCAAGTATCTTTTTGTTACATGAATCATCTCCTTTAGATATACACTCGTTAGTGGAATTGCTGGATCATATGGTAGTTCTATTTTTAGTTTTTTGAGGAATCTCCATACTGTTTTCCATAATGGGTGTACTAATTTACATCCCTACCGACAGTGTGTAAGAGTTCCCTCTTTTCTGCACCTTTTCAGCATTTGTTATTTTTGGTTTTGAAAATGATTTTGCATTTTCTCTGTCCCAGTTCCAGGCTTACAACTTCTCCAGGGATCCCTGATATCTTTCATTGGAAGAATCATTTCTACTGCATGTCATTTCCAAAGTTGAAGACGTACTAAGGAAAAATCATATTATTATTAAAACTTTATGTCTTTTCAAATAATAGACTAAAAATTACATAAGTTATATTTTCTGCTTTCTGAAAATAAAATACAATAGTCAAGGGAAAATGCTAATTCTCCCCAATTTTTGTCCTTAGAGAACCAATATTGTTATGATCTATAGTTATGAGCAAGAACATCACTAATAGTATAATTTTGCTACAAAGGAAGATTATTTTGATGTTTGTAATATTTTATACAGATTTTGTACATTTTAGAATCGTGAAATGTCAAGCAAAGTAAAAATCACTAAAACTAATTTGAATACTTGCCTGCCTTTGTCCCACAATCAGAATCAGGAATAAAAATAAAAGTATATTTTTCAAGCTATATTATAGCTCTCTCCAAGTGATATAAATATCCATATATTTTAACTCTCTGGAGGCATACATGTTATCAATTTTTTAATATACAGTTCCAACTAAACAAGATATACAGCTTTTTCCTCTCCTTCAATTCTTTGTAAGCTTTTATGTTAGTAACATCACTAAGGTCTCTGAAAATCTGTAATATTGATGCAGTCTTTTTTGACTTCAACTTTATATAGATGTGGACAAACTTTGGTCTTTCTTTTTATAGGCGCTGCTCATCCTTGAACAAATTGTACAGGAATTGCAAGGATTTTCCATTTCCCTGTAAGTTTTTCTTTATTGTTTTCTTTGGGGCTTTCTTAGTTAATGTTTGGTACATCTAATGAATCAATTTAGATTCTCTTTGTAAAAATTCCCTTCCCATAGATGTAGAATTTCAGGAAGCAGGCTAAGCATAGGGTGGGAGAAAGCCCTGAGCACACACTGTGGGACCCAGGGGAGACCTTACAGACAGAGCCTATCTGAAAACACTTTGGCTTACAAAGGGCTTAGGCAGAGAGACAAGTCTGGCAAGATTCAAGATCATGATGACCCCACAAACATATAGCATTAATATACTATCATAAAATTAAAATTTATTATTTTTAAAACATGTGTTTTAAACTGAATTCTATACTGGAAACAAAAGTCCAAACCAAAAGACAGACTTGTGGTATTGAGGGAAAAAAAGTTTGAGACAGCTTATGACCCAATATTTCATCTCTTTTTTGCAAAGACTATCACTAGCATTTAAAAGATAGGTCAAATATGTTCTGCTAGAGAGATTAAGATAAGATTTTTTTCATTCATTTTTCATAAGTGTACTGGTAAAAATAAGATAGAGAACTGAATTTATAATTTATTTCAAATGCAAGCATTTTTCTGTGAAATTGTTTCATGATTGCACTTAAATTCATTGAGGGCTAGGACAAAATGTCACATTGCCCTCAAGGAATGTTTAGTGTCATTCAATAACTCACCACTTATTAGTCTGGTAGTTTTAATGTTCATGTAATTCGGGAGTGGTTTCTTAAGACCTAAGGAAGACCTGGTGTTCCTTATCTTATCAGCAAATATCTGGGAAGACATCATCTTTTATGTCTCAGAATATAGACAGATGTACTTTAACAGGAGTCAATTTTCATTGCAAGGTGAGGGAGAGGTGAAAGTAGCATCACTTTTTTTGAGAGAGAGAGTATACATGTTTCAATCTGAGGATGATAAGATAAAATGATTGATTATTTTCTTGATACATATTTGGTTATGAATGAGGGAAGGCAAAATATAAAACACTATGTTACAAAACAGAACAGTGATGGAGATAAATAGGAGAATAGAGGATCAGAAAGATTAGTGTTCATTATTTAGAGTTTAACAAAGGCCAGTCCTACACTTCCTTTTTATTATACAAATCCCAAGATTTAGTCAATATTCCTTAGTTCAGAAAGTTCCAAAACTATTCCTAGTTCCTTAGTAACCATGGCATTCAACTTACCCTAAAAAAATATATGTCACAAAATATATTTTAAAATAGTAGGCTGAGTTAAGGAGGACAGATAGAAAAGAGGGGTATATATTTTTGCCTGTTTTAGGACATTCAATGTATTAAAAATATGTATCACTCTTTTCTGTCTTCTATAGCTCAGCCTACTATTTTAAAATATATTTATGTTACCAACAATCTTTGTTATGTACTCTATATTTCTCAATTGTTTAAGATTGTAATAATATATCATATTTTTTTCATCCATTTAGCTGGCAAGAGATATTTGGGATATCCCATCTGGGACTATTATAAACATTTTATGTAAGTATCTTGTGGTCATAAATTTTCATTGTATTGTGAAACAACTAAAAGGGGAATTCTAGATAGCCCTGTGCTGGACTGTTTTCTAAACAGCATCATTTCCACTCTCAGTAGCAATGAATGAGAGTTCTAAATACTCTACAGCTACATCAACTGGTATTTTGTTTGTTTCTTTGTCTCTGACTTATTCATGTTGTTTTAACAAAATGTCATAAACTGGGTAGCTGATAAACTCCAGACATTTACTTCTCACATTGTAAAGGCTAAGAAATTCAAGATCAAGACACTTATAGATTTGGTTTCTGGTGAGGGTTCACTTTCTGGTTGATAGATAATGACTTTTCACTGTGTGTTCACATGGTGATAGCAGCAAGGGTTCTCTCTGTGGTCTTTTATTAAGGACACTAACCCCATTCTTGAGGGCTATGCTTCATGACCCAATCAGCTCTCAAAAGCCCCACCTCCTAATATCATGATGTCAAGTGTTAGAATTTCAGTACAAATTTTTTTAGGAAACCCAAACATTTAGATAATAGCAAAAAGTCTTACCAAGTCTTTGTCAATGAAGAAAGTAGTACATTATGTACTGACATAGCTTCTTATATTTAGAGAAATTATCCCTTGCATCATTTCATATAATATATGTAGAAGCCCTAGTATTAACATTAACTTTTTAAAAAATATTTTTTAGTTGCGGATGGACATAATACCTTTATTTTTTTATTAATTTTATGTGGTGCTGAGGATTGAATCCAGTGCCTCACACGTGCAAGGCAAGTCCTCTACTGCTGAGCCACAACCCCAACCCAACATTAACTTTTTTCTTTGTATTTTAACACAAGATTTCAAGAGTTAGATAGATATCTACAGTAATTACTGAACCTCTCATTATTATATCATTTTGTTTTGATATATGATAAATGTATTAACATAGCATAGTTCCAGTGGATATTTGATCCAGCAAGATTATTCATACCACACTACATAATACCATTTCTGACCAAAGAAGCTACATTATGACAAAGAGAAATGGTGATTGACATAGATATAGAGTTTAGTAATCATATCACCCTCTGTAAGTATTAGAAGCTTCTGGACTAATAGACTAGTCCATACAGGGCTCTCCAACTTCTGCAATATTGACATTTAGGGCCAAATAATATTTTCTTGTGTGTGGGCTCTATAGTGTATTATAGTATATATATTTGCAACTTGACGATACTTACAAGATACCAATGAGTATAGTCTCTCTCTCCCACACAGAGATTGCTAGATAGCTTATTTGGTGGGAGAATGTTAAAGTCAAACTCTGGTAAGAATACTTCAATTAAAATAATATTAAATATAAAATAATATTAATATTAAAATAATAGAATTTTACTTCTATTAAAATGTAAAATTCCATTAAACTTTTTTTTATTTTTATTTTTTTATTAGCTACCCATGACCATACAATGATCTTGACAATTCATACATTTGAATCAAATGGGGTATAATTTCTCATTTTTCTGATTGTACAGGTTGCAGAATCACATTGGGCATACAGTCACCTATATACATACAGCAATAATAATGTCTATTCTATTCTGCTGCCCTTCCTATCCCCACTTCCCCTCCCTTCCCCTCCCATCACTTCTCTCTACCCAATCTAATGTGACACACTTTTTTTTTCTCCTCACAACATCATACATGTATTCTGTATAATGATGAGGGTCTCCTTCCATCTTCCGTGCAGTTCCCCTTCTCCCTCCTTTTTCCTCCCACCTCTCTTCCCTATTTAGTGGTAACCTTCTTCTCATGCTCTTCCTCCCTATCCCATTTTGAGTAACCCCCCTTATATCAGAGAAGACATTCAGCATTTGTTTTTTAGGGATTGGCTAACTTCACTTAGAATAATCTGCTCTAATGCCATCCATTTCCCTGCAAATGCCATGATCTTGTTATTTTTTAGTGCTCAATAATATTCCATTGTGTATAAATACCACATTTTTTAAATCATTCATCTATTGAAGGGTATCTAGGTTGGTTCCACAGTCTAGCTATTGTGAATTGTGCTGCTATAAACATTGATGTGGCTGTGTCCCTATAGTATGTTCTTTTTAGGTCTTTTGGGTATAGTCCGAGAAGGGGAATAGCTGGGTCAAACGGTTGTTCCATTCCCAGCTTTCCAAGGAATCTCCATACTGCTTTCCAAATTGGCTGCACCAATTTGCAGTCCCACCAGCAATGTATGAGTATACCTTTTCCCTCGCATCCTCGCCAGCACTTACAGTTGTTTGATTTCATAATGTCTTCCATTCTTATTGGAGTGAGATGGTATCTTAGAGTAGTTTTAATTTGCATTTCTCTGATTACTAGAGATGGTGAGCACTTTTTCATGTATTTGTTGATTGATTGTATATCCTCTTCTGAGAAGTGTCTGTTCAGGTCCTTGGCCCATTTGTTAAAGTTCCATTAAACATTAAGCTACAGCTAGTCCTGGCTATGCTGAATTCCTTGTGCCAAAAGATCTCAAGAAAGGAAAGGAGTTACCAAAGGAATGGCATGATTAACTGATCATTAAGAGAAGATGGGGCTGCTATTATAACACAGGAAGAATGAATTTATAACTAGGTTATGTATTTGGAACTCTCTTGGTAATCTTTGGCCCCATTTTGATGATAAAAAGATAAATTTAATGGAACAAGTCTCAGACCCCCTGAGGGAGAGAGTCTGGGTTGTCCTATATAGTAAGCTGTCCTATATACCAGAAGATGAGCTAACCAAGAGTGAGGGGATTCTATTATAAGATATAGAGGAATTAGATGATGAAGATCCTCTGAGTTTTAGAACAGGTCTGAAATTCATCCCACTAATTTGCTTATATGCTTCTTAGGAAAAAAGAAACAAGAAAATTCTAAGTGAACTTCTCCCTGATCCAATGAAATTACTGTAGAAAGTGGATGTGAGAAACAGCCCTGTGTGGTGGACTGTAGTGGATGACAAAACCCACCTTGAGTTCTGCTTCAGGACCAAAGCACTCAAATTTTGGACATTTGAGCTAGCAATAGTTCACAGAGGAGACCCTCAAAGGAAATTGCATTTAGTTAAAGGGGCAGGCCACATCCAGTAATTGGTCAGTGTAGGGATAGGAAGAATGTTTCCCTTGCCTGCACTTCCAACAAGCCTTAAGGATCATCTCAGCTCCAGGGCTTCTCTGGAGATTGATGTGAACTCTCTTCCAAATGCTGAGGAGTCCAACTTCTGCTCAATTCAACTTTCCTCCCTCCCTAGCAGAGCTTTTCCCAAAAGCACGCCCAATAATCTTCCTGTGTAGATTCTTCTCCCCAAGTCTTTTCCATAGAAACTTGACCTAAGACATGGCACACATCAGAATATTTATCTTAGGCTATATTGAATAGTTTATCTGTGTGGATAAAATAGGAATGAATTTTATATAAACTGTTGGAATTAGATCTGATTGTTCAAACTAATTACAGTTGTAGTTAAAAGTTTCTCTATAAAAATAGAAATAATTGTATCTTTATAATTTGATATAAATATTGCATGAATCATTGAAATTTAAAGACAGAGGGTTAATTGAAATAATTTCCTCTGAAATCTAACTAAAATGAGGTAGAAATTATGAATTAGTAATTTTTACAACAATTTCATTCATTACTTTAATGATGTTTAGTAGATACTGTCTCCATTTCTACTCTGTGTTGAGTCCCTTGAAATAGGGAGACTAGACAAAAATATATAAATAGAAAACTGTGGATAAGAAAGGATTGAGAATATTTCTTGTGTCAATAACAGAGTATCTTTTATATACATTGACCTGTAATTTTGCTTAGATTGAATATATATTTATAGTTCTGGATATTTTAAATTTGGAGATGTTATAGTTTGATGTGAGGTATCCCCTAAAAGCTCACATGTGAGACAACACAGAAAGGTTCAGAGGAGAAATGATTGAGTTATAAGAGTTTTAACCCAATCACGGAATTAATCCCCTGATAGGGATTAACTGAGTGGTAACTGAAGTGGCAGGGTATGCCTTGAGGAAGTGGGAATTAGGGTGTGGCTTTGGGGTATATATTTGTATCTGGAAAGTGGAGTCTCTCTGTTTGGTTCCTGATCTTATGTGAGCTGCTTCCCTCTGCCACACACTTCACCATGATGTTCAGCCTCACCTGAAGCCTCAAGAAATGGAGCCAAACTTCTATGGACTAAGACCTCTGAAACCCTGAGCCCTCAAATAAACCTTCCCTCCTCTACAATTGTTCTGGCCAGGTCCTTAGTCACAGAAGAGAAAAGCTGACTAAGACAGGAGATAAAACATGTTATTTTCAGGATCATTTTTATAATGAGGGGGAATTTCATTATACAAACTTTATGTTCAGTTTTGAACTGCATGTTCCCCCTTCAACCCCCCTACATTTTCCTGGGAAAATGAGTTTTGAAACCTGTAGATAATACCAAACTCAACTGTCTTAACTTTGACTGAAAACACAGATGGCTAATATTTTTTATTGTGAGCTCAGTGCAAGAAGTTTCAGATGTTGGTCAAGTGACTCAAAATTCTTCCCCGTAGAGAAATGGCCTATGAGGCTTTTGGAGGTCTTTGGAATGTTTATAAATGATGAAAATTCTATATTATTACACATAACTAATATGTGGAATATAGTTGATGTCACAATAGAATTTCTCAAGTTTATCTCAATAATCTATTATTAAATCTAAATTATGATTCTAACACCTCACCTTCTTTTCAAGATTTTAAAAATACACTTAAAGTTCAACAATAAAGGAAATTTAAATAGGATTGAACATACACACATTCCAAGAAGTAACTGAGCATAGCAGAACTCAGCCCATTATCTGAAGATGGCAAGGATATTTCATTTCATACATCATTTAGAGGCTAATTCACCACAGTGATTCTATAAATGTAGTTTCTCTTAAAATGTTAATGGAATGAGGAAAAAAAAAAAAAACATTTGTTTTCAATGAGTGTCTGTGCCAATGTGCACAGAGCTGGTGAACCCTCTAGACCTGACTGGCTAATATTGCTAACTACTAACAGACTCAAAAGTGGGATAATACAAACAAAAAAATATATATATACTGTATTCCTGAGTAATGAATTAACTTTCAATTCATTTGAAGTCTTTATCAAATATTTAAACAGCATGTAAATTACGTTACTAGAATGTAATAGAACATTTCTCAGTAATATTTTAACACATAATTACATTGCCTTTGGGGCCAATTTAAAGATGAGGTATCCTAGGGAAAAAAATCAATGTCAAATTCTGATCACAAACAAGAATTTGTAAATTAAATAAGATAAATAGGAAAGATATCATAATGTATATTAATTGTTTCTAACAATATGATAATCCCTACAGAACTCACCTTGAGGCTATAATTTAGGGCAAAAGTGAAATAACTGTCACTAAAGGAAAATAGATAACATCACAGTGAATTAATTCCACTTTTATTTGAACCCCAAGCAGCTTCAATCTGAGTGAATAGAGATAAGCCATTCAAATGATGTAATCTTTGAAATCAGAAGCTAGTTTTTTATGGATTTTCTCACTTACATAATTCCCACTATAGCTATTGAGTCTGCCCTCGCCTTCTCTTCAGGATGCTAGCAGCTAATTTTTTAAAAAATGTTTGTTTTGAGATAATTTTAGATTTATATGCAGCTGCAAGAATTAGTACAGAGAAATCCCATACACATCTTGCATAATTGAGTACAAAATCACAACCATAAAACTGACCTCCATATAATCCACTGACCTCATTCAAATTTCATCAATTTTATATGCACTCATTTGTCTGTGTGTGTATTTAGTTGTGTGAAATTTTATTTCATGTATAGATTTGTGGACCAATATCACAGCTGCAAAGTAGTTTCATCACAATTGTATTATCATGCTTATGTGATTATATAATCATGTATACAATTATACCACATCAAACCCTTTATGACCACAACCATCTCCTTTGCTATCTTCTTCCATTATCTCCAACAATCACTACTGTGTTCTCCATCTCTATAATTTTGCCATAACCTTTTGAAATTGGCTTTGTTCACTTAGCATAATTCCCTTGAAATTCAACCAAATTGCTGCTTGTATCAATAATTTCTTTTTGTCTTTTTAAATTTTAATTGAAATATAAAATTTATGCATTTATGGTGTGCAACATGTTTTAAATATATATATATATATATATATATATATATATATATATATATATATATATACACACACACACACACACACACACACACACATTGTGATGACTAAAGCTAACCAATTGATCAATGCATTACCTCCCATGGTTATAATTTTTGTGGTGCAAAAATCCAATAGTTCAGGACACCTATTATACAGCATTAATAGTTACTGTTATTAATATCTAACAATATCTTACATTATTTTTATTGAACAGTATAACATAATATGTCACCTCATTGAAGGATATTTAAATTGTATTTTTTTTTAAATTTGGTATGATTAAAAATAAATCTGCTGTTAACATTAACATACAGTTTTCTGTAGGGGGTGGTCTAAGTTTTCATTTTTTTGGTTTTTAATGTCCAATATAACCATGTTGGGTCTAAGGGCATTTTCAAGTTTATTTTATTTTGTTTTTAGTGAATGCCAAACTGTCTTCCAGAGAAGCTATACATTTTACACAATGCCAGCCATGTCTCAGGGATCCACTGCTCCTGAATGCTCTCACGTGTTTGGTGTCTTATTATGTATGTAGTGATGATACATTGTGGTTTTAATTTGCATTTCCTTAAGAGGTAAGGAAATGTGGAACACTCTCTCACGTACTTATTTGCCATTAATTTAGTGAAACGTCTTTTTGCATATTTTCCCATTATTTGAATTATTGATGTCTCTACTCTTGAGCTATAAGAGAGTTTTTAAATATTCCAGATACAAATCTATCAGTGTATATGTGATCTGCAAATATTTGCAGTCCATTACTTGATTTTCATCCTTTTCACAGGGTCATTCCAACAGTAAGTGTTTAATTTTTATAAGGTCCAATTTTTTTCCCTTTAATGGATTTGCCAGCAACTTGTTTTATTTCTTGGGTCAATATTCCTAGGGTGAGGGGTGACCTTATGCCAGACATTATCCTTGCTGATGTGGAAACTGGGCAATCATATTGTTTGTTATCAGCAATAGTTTTCTGCTAATCATACCTGTGTCACAAAATTTTATAATAGCATTGTGATTTTGAAAAGGGCCCTCACAACATTTCCCTGGTACACTGTTCTATAGTGATTTATAACTCATACTAGTTATAAATATGCATAACAAAACTTTACTCATTGACATGTACCCATGTTCATTGTGAATGTCTGCCTTATATATTATTTTCTCTACATCTTCATGCCCAAAAAATTAAAGTCCCTAACTAGAATTTTTATAAGTAGGTAACTTCAATAGCCCTTAATTAACTGAGTCATTTATATTTTGGAGGAATTAAAGCTAATTATTTCTGGATTATTAACTATTTCTGTATATTACTCCCATTTCTTTATTTAGGACATATAAAATCAGGCGACATCTGGGAGTTTTATGCTTCTTGAATATATTTTGACATTATGCTATGTGTTGTCCTTGACACTAGTTTTTCCTACATTTTCTACGGTCTTACCAATGCTCATAAAAATTAGAGCTGAGGCAGGAATATAATCCTAGCTATTTGGGAGGCTGAGGCAGAAGGATCACAAGTATTAGGCCAACCTATGCAACTTAGCTAGAACCTATCATAAAATAAAGTAACATAAAATAAAATCGATGGGTAATGTTAGCTCAGTGGTAGATCACTCGCCTAGCACATGTGAGACCCTGGGTTCAATCACTAGTACTGATAAAAAAAAATGCATCTGATCATGTTACTTCCCTAGTTAGCCATTTATTTCTGTTGATATCTCTTTGAGACAGAATGAAATAAATTCCACAAAACAACAAGTAGGTCCTCTGCATTTCAGGGGAAAGGCACCATATTTATCTAATGTTTGTCATCAAAAGCCAAGAAGTATCCTTCATACATTTTTGTTACCTCAATTTCTAAATTGCAATAACAGAATTTTTTAGCAGCACAAATATATTTGGAATCTTTCAACTTTTATCTTCATGATATACATAGTCTCTTTACTGGTGTACAGCCACAAATCTTTCAAGTATCATCTTTTGTCTCCCTCTAATCCACAGAGACTGATCTCTTTAAAACACAAATCAGGTCAAAATACACCCCTGCTGAATTTCTTACAATATCTTTTCACTCTACAGACAATTGAAGCCATTCTTTTTATTAACTTCTGTCTATTTTCTGTCTTCTTTCAGAAACTTCATCCTTATCCTCTGTCAGTAAATATAGTAGCAACATGGTCTTTTTCTCTTTCCTAAACTCATTTTAAAAAAAAATTAGAGCCTTTGTAAGTGCCTCAGTATCTTCCAGCCTTAATTATACTTGGTGAACACAAATGTCACCTTCTCAGGTCTTTCTTTCTCTACTCTGTCTATTGCTGGTCCCATCCCTTCCTCTTGTTCACTGGGAGCATGTGTCAATTACTTTTCAGGATATAATAGTCTAATGTGTTTATTATAATAATGTTATCATTATCAACAAAAGTTGAGCCCCTTATAGCATAAAACTTATCTCTCTTATTTACTACTGTTTTTCCATAACTTGAGTGGTACTTGAAATATAGTATGTACTTTTTAAACCATGTGATTAATAAAGAAGTATATTTATTTTTCTATGTATTTATTGAATTTTTAAAAAAATATGAATTAATGTAGACACTTTTTTCTATAAAAAGTAATGTATTACATGCTTAAAAGCAGAATTTCTCATTATTTCCTAAGTGTGTTATGTCTTTCTCCATTTCCTTTCCTTCTGATATAACTTCTTATTACCTTGGCCCCACTATCCCTCTTTCTTTAAGGAACTCTTGCACTATCTGAAAAAGAAGTATTCCCTGATCTCACAGAAATTTTCTTAATGCTAAGCAAAAAGAAATGACATCTGGATTTTGTAACCATCAGTATTTCAGTTCTTTTGCTGCCTAAGAGTCAAAAAGTGCACCATTATATTATTATACACTTTTGTTCATCAGGGTGAGATTTATTTGTCGTATTGTGACATGTCTTTAAAACTTATATTTGAAGAAGTTTCAAATGTCAGGATTTAGTCGAGGAAGGGGTGAAGACATTTGAAAAGAATTTGCAAGCTCTGAAGTTCTTCTTAGTCACAGCTCATTGTTTGTAACCTTATTTCTTGCTCTGCATGCTTTTCCTTCCCTCTCTTTTAATTTTGGTGCCAGCGTGCTGGGCCATCTGTCCCCCCATCATTTCAAATAAGCTACCACTGTCATTGCAGTAGGGATTTTCACATAGAAAAAACATTTTTTTCTGATCTTAAATAACACAAGTAGAAAGACCAAGATATTTATAAAAATGGATAAGAGAGCAAAGAAATTGAGTTAAAAAATCTAAGTGTATAAATATGTTTTTGATAGCAGAGCACCTGATGTCAGCAGCCTGCTTCCCTTAGAGGAAACCTTTGACAGTCTCATGCTTTGGTTGCCTAATAGTATTCTGTCAGGAGTAAATTGCGTTTCTGGTAATACATTTGCTCTAAAACAGCATAAAAACTAATGACCGTGTCAAGCTATGTACACTGCCGGCAGCTACAGTATGCCAGGATAATTGCTTAAATCTGGATTTATGATGCCCTTGCTCAATCAAAGGCCCTGTGTTGAATGTTGGCAAACCAGAGAATGAATTCATTGTGGATTTTATGGATAGACACAAACTCAGAACCATGCTTTTCTCCTCCTTAGAAC
Organism: Marmota monax; assembly: GCF_021218885.2. Lineage (NCBI taxonomy): Eukaryota > Metazoa > Chordata > Mammalia > Rodentia > Sciuridae > Marmota > Marmota monax. The sequence goes on along the minus strand of NW_026692674.1, from coordinate 50,642 downwards.
TCCAGTTATTTCAGTGGTGATAATGACTGCTGCATTTTCCAACCTGGAATTCCACTACAAAATCTTTCAAACTTTTGATGATTTCAATGCTGGGAAAATACCAATATGAAGATGATTTTCCTTGGGAATAAAAGACATTATATATGTCTGTTGGATTCCTATTTTTAAGTAAAAACTATTATGTCTTAGAGGGAAAAAATGTTTCACTTGGATGCTACTTCATGACTATGTGTGGACCTCATTGACCTCACCTCCTATGGAGGTATCATTTTTCTTCTTGCATTTACTCTGGAGTTTAAGCTTTAATAATTTCCTTGTACATTCTCTTATATCTGTTCCTATGTCTTCTATTTTATTAAATGTCTCTTCAGCATCATTTATATTTGGTATTGGAATGTGCACTTACGAACGCTAATATTCAATCATGATTCTGGTTTAAGGAAGCATTATTTAAAGACAACTTAAAAAGATTTTAGATATTTTTCAATTACATTTCTGTCACTGTGCCTTTGTAGTTTTTTCTTCTACACTTATAGGCTTATAGAATTTATTTCCTTTCCTGGGGTTGAACATGATGTTGTATGATAGATAACTCCCATAGGGTTTACAAATATGTGATGGAATGTCATGTCCCCAAACTTTCTGTTCAATTGGTTAATTTTAAATCATCCATTATCTATACTCATAAGTGATCACCTGCTCCATCTCAAACACTAGCAGTTAGCCTTTCGCAACCAGTCATTTCCATTAATTCCAACTGAAACAATGTTTGATTTTTTCTCCTTTCACTCTAATGCATCATCTCCCATCATATTTTGATGATTTTATCTTTTAATAATTTCATTTTCAGAAGTTCCACCATTGGGAGTAAGTGTATTTTTTCAAATTAAAATTATAAGAAAACAGGTAGATAAAATGAAAATAAGTAGAGCTCAGAATCACATTCATAGAAATTTAATGTCTTAAAATCTGCTTATTTAGCATAACAGTGACTTATATCTACATTCTCATAATGGCTAACTTCTTGCTAATATTTCTCATTTATCATGTCTTACTAAATTAGAAGAAGAAGAAAAAATTATATTTATCAGGGAGAGAAGTCTGTAACTTATCAGGGCTTCAGATTGATCCCTAAAATTTGAAGATTCTAAATCTTAATGATGCATCAGGAAGATGGAAGATATTGAGTTTACTGAATATGAACATTTACTGATTTATAAAACCTTGATATTGACTAGATACCTAGCTCTGCCTCTATAAATTTGGTTAACAGTGACTGCACCACAAAACCTAAAGCTTGGGACTGTTGAAAGTCCTTTCTTTGTTTCTTTGAAATTACTTCACTGATTTCCACAGCTTTTCTGTTTTCTTAAATATGTGAGTAGTGCCTTCATTCCACCTGTATTAATCCAATCATTTCTTCTTTTCCACTATTTCACAAACACTTCCAATATCTTGAGGGCTTGGTAGACATGATCTCAGGGTGAAGTGCTCATGAATACTGCAGGAGTGAGGATATAAATGTCATGAGGAAGCTGTACACTTCCCAGTCTTCTCCTTCTGTCTGGTTTCACCCTTTCCTTCTTACATTCTCTCTTGGCCTCTTATTTCAGTCCACACCTGGGCTCTCTCAGGTTTTAGACTAATTATTTTCCTACAAAAATGAAAAAAAAATCGAGGAATTTCAGTAAGGATGAAAAATAATCTTTCTAGACAAAAAGGAGTTACAAGAAAAAAGAAGGAATTTGACGGCATTGAGATATTTACTTTTGCAATAGATCAATCTCATGAATACCCCTCCTTCTGGTGACACTAAGGTCTACCACATAGCATTTCTCTCCTTTTTTTAGTTTTCCTGAAAACTATACATATTTAATTCCTGATATTGTAGAATGTGTATATTCCTCAGCATATGTCTCTACCTCTTTTCTCTCTTCACACATTCTTTCTCCAGAAACATTGAGCTGTGTTCAAACCAAGAGATTACACTCTTTTGTCTTAATATTTTCCAAGTCTCTTCATTTTCATAATTATATACATTGTTTTATGATATATGACTTATAGAAACAGCAACATTCCTCTATTGCATATTATTATACATTTAAATATCACTAGGCATTGTAGTTTGAAGCTCTAGAGCAAATTTTAATAATTCTTTCTGTGCTGATAATATCATAGGCTCTTCAGCCATTATATTAAAATTTATTCTGCAGGAAACATCCTAATAGTCACTATGGCTTTTTATATCAAATCACAGTAACATGAGTTCACAATAATATGCAGAATGTATTCCAAAAGTGTTTTCTTAAGGAAATACAAGGAACATGTCTCCAATGTTATTGGGAATTGAAGGGAAAATTTCACATAATTTGGTTGCTATTTCACATATATGAGTCTATTCTATACACAAATTTAGGTAAATATTTATAGTCCACATTATTTTTTCTAAGTGCATTTACATATTCAATTGAAAACTAAATAGTTTGCATTATTAATTTTTTTACCTTCAGCTCTGGGAAACAAGTTACAAAGGTCTATATTATGGATTTTACTGGTTGATTTTAGATCACTGAAACATTCTACCAAGAAAAGAGTAGCAATCCAATACTCATCTTCTAATCTTTCTTTGGATCTTTGCTTGGTACATAAGTCTTTCTTTGAAATGACTGCAAAGGATAAAAGGTTAAGAAGAGACAGAAAACCTAATTCTTTAAAGTTCACTGGTCATTTATCCAACATAATTTCCAAAAGGAAGACAGTTTACTGAATTCTTATCAGTCCTTCCTATTGTTTGATATCTTGACACCCAATTAAGTGGGACTTCAAGAGTTTATCTGAACTTCCCAAAGGAAAAAAAAAACATTATTAATTTTTACTTTTCTTGAAATACCATCCTAGAAAGTTCTATTTTATAGCACCATATTTATACATTTTTAAACTTTCAATTTTACTGGTTTTGTGAGAATTAAATGTCTGAACTAATGCTATCTAACAATCCTCAAAGTAGCCTCAAGTTAAAAGTGAAGTATTGGAAATAGAGGCCACTCTGGGCAACTCAGCTTATGTGAATAAGTTCAATTACTAAAATCTCCAATGCCATGAGCCTTGAGGTCTAATTAATATCTGTGAGAAATGAATATTTCCTAGAGATACACTCTTTTGAAATAATTCAATTCCCTAAAGCTATTAAGAATGGATATTTCAAATAGAGCAATGGATCAAGTGGTCACAAAGTCAGTTTTTAATGTCCAATGCAATTAATTTTGGAGTCGTATACATGTTGAGCAAAACTACTGGGTAAAGAGTAATTAGTTGCAATACTCATTATTCTTTTGTGTTTTATTTACTTTGGGCTTTACTATGTTCCCTGTGCATGAGAGGCCTGATTTTTCTTTCTTATGCCTTTCCTCTAATGAACCTGGCTGACTCCATCTTGGGACTATCCTTATCAGGAGTTTTCTAGCCAGATTTTTAAAAAGAGGATGCACAAGGTGTGACATATATCAATGAAAAGTTTATTAATGAATATTTCTTATTTTCAGTTTTCAGCACTTTTTTTTTTTTACTGGAAACTTTATTATGGCAAGGAATCATGATAATAGCCAGTATTCTTGGAACTTGGATAACCACAGAGTTATCACTTTCTGAGTTGAAATATATCAACTCAGATTCTATACAAGTTGTATTTATCTTCTTTAGTGTCCTGTAATTCTCCCTAGGTCCCAGAAGAAAAAACTAACAATAATTCCAAATTATATATTAATTTAGGTACTAAGCCCAAGAATAATTTCATGACTAGGGGCTGCATTCAAATATAAGCAATGTTTTCCTATTTTTCTAATTAGCTGCTAAGAAAGGAGAGAGAGAGAGAGAGAGAGAGAGAGAGAGAGAGAGAGAGAGAGAGAATTGATTGAAATCCATTCAACATTACAATTATATTGACACTAGGTTGAAATTTTGAATAAAACGTTTCAAACTGTTTGCTTTAAAATGAAGGATATTGGAACAGAACATGAAGCAATCCTTAACATAGTACACTGATAATTACAGTAGTTTCATTAAATTTATATTAAAGAAATTTAAATTCTAGCAAATGGAAAGCATTTTTCCAAAAGCAATTTCTCCAGTTACTTAGTTCTGAGATTGGCAAATAAGATAATCCTTTGCAAATAGAATATTCAAAATATATATGTATGTTTTGCATATTTTAATTTCTTCTAAGTTATGTAAGCTGATTATTTTTTTGTAACTAAATAGCTGGTTTTAACCTGAATAATATCTGAACTTAGAACTGAGTATATAGGAAAATTCTTATATTTAAGTTAGGTGTTAGAATACATAGCAAAAGAAATTTGCCAAAAAAAAATTTTAAAAAGTGTTGAAAACTTAGTAAACTTAGCTATTAAACTTCATTAAATATCTTAAAGCTTTAATTATGCTTTATCTTTCAATATTTTGTCATTGCATCTGTGTAAAAATCCCAAGTAAGCACTTAGCAGTAAAGGTATTTAAATATTGAAATGCTAGAGCAAGACTATGTACAAGGACCCCTTTTAATTGTCCTTACACAGCTTACACCTCTAGTATGAAGTTTAAAGGAAAAGCTATTAAAATAATAATAAATTGATTAGATGATCTTTTAAAAAATTTGTTAAAGATTTAAAGTTTTTTTAGCTGTATTTCAATACAGTTTTTTTTAATTTTATTGATTTTATTTTTTTAAAATACATGACAGCAAAATGCTCTTATTATTACACATATGTTCTTATTGTACAATTTTTCAATTTAAGAAAGTTTCCTTCTGAGGCTGATAATTTTACCATGGATATGTGTTGAATTTGGTGAATGCTTTCTCTACATCTACTGACTGTTCTACTTCTATATAAGGGTTTTCTTATTTCATGTGATAGTATGGTGAATGACATTTGCTAGTTTTTTTTTTGTGTGTGTGTGTGTGTGTGAGAGAGAGAGAGAGAGAGAGAATTTTAATATTTATTTTTTAGTTTTAGGCAGACACAACATCTTTGTTTGTATGTGGCGCTGAGGATCAAACCCCGGCCACATGCATGCCAGGCGAGCACGCTATCGCTTGAGCCACATCCCCAGTCCATTTGTTGGTTTTTGAATTTTGAGTTAGCAATGAATTCCCAGGACAGATTTAATTTGATTGTGTTTCATGAATCTTCACTATACATTGTTGTGTCAATTTACTAATATTTATTGAGGGTGTTTTACAAATTTTCATGTGAGTTTTTTGTTTGTTTGTTTTTGTGTGTGTGTGTGTGTGTTTGTGGTTCTCTTTCTTTGTTAGGAATGTCATCATTTTGTTTTAAATTAGAGCACAGCTGACTTCATAGAAGGAGTTGGGAAGTGCTTTCCCTTCTGGAAAAGATTTGTAAGATTGGCATTATGTGTCCTTTAAAAGTTTGGTAGTTTTGCCAAGGACAGCAAAAACATTTGGATCCATAGTTTTGTTTTTATTTTTATTTTTTATGCAGAATATTTCTGACTATATGCTAAATGTCTTTAATGCATTTGTAGATTAAAGACTCATTTGGTAGACTATTAAAAATAAAATAAAATAATATCTGTAAAAACTTGTTGAGGGATAGCCAATATAATAAGAAATACGTAAATTGTGAATCAAAATGTGAGGGAGAGGACATTTTGTGTAGAATTTTATGACCAAAGTTAAGTTGTTATGAGCATGAAATAGGCGGTTATATAGTATAAGCTTCATGATAGCCACAAAGACAAAGCCTACACTAGTTACATAAAAATAAATTCCAAGAAAAATTATCACCACAGAAAATCACTTAGACACAAAGGAAGACAGGGATGAATAAACAAACAAAGGAAAAAACAAAAAAAGTTGGAAACAAGAAAATGGCATGTTCTTATCTATTAATAGTTATCTTGAATTCAGGTGGATTAATTTTGTCATCAAAATAGCATAGAGTAGCTAGATGGATTAAAAGAGAAGCAAGACCCAACTCTATGCTTCCTACAAGAGAATTCTTTCATTTGGATACAGCTTGTCTAAAAGTCAAGGAATGAAAATGAAATTTCCAGGCAAATGAAAGCAAAAAATGGCATTTCTTTCTTAAGTAAAAGAAAGAAAAAATAGAGAAACTTATCATATAATGATAAAGTACTCATTTCAAGAGGATGAAACAATTTTATAAATATATACCCAACATTGAAATAGCTTATTATATAAAGAAAATATTAAGAGACCTGAGGCAGAGATAGACTGTAATACATTAATATCAGGGTATGTCAACCCTTTACTTTTGGCAATGGATAGATCAATCAGATGGAAAATTTATAAGGAAATCTTGGACAACAACATACTAGATCAAATTGTACTAACAGATAAATACAGAATGTAACACCCCAAACTGTAGAATAAACATTTTTGGTTTTTTAATTTATTCTTTTTAGATATATATGGCGATAGAGTATATTTTGACATATTATACATACGTGGAGTATATCTTATTCTAATTAGTATCCCATTCTTGTGGTTGTACATGATGTGGAGTTTCACTGGTGGTGTATTCATATATGAACATAGGAAAATTGTGTCAGATTTATTCTACTCTCTTTCCTATTCCTATCCCCTCATCCTTTCCCTTCATTCCCCTTTGTCTAGAATACACATTCTTTTCAACTGCACATCTAACTTTTTCCAAGACAGATCATGTATTAGGCCACAAAGCAATTCTTATCATATTTAAGAAGACTGAAATTACATCAAATACCTTTTCTGACCAAAATAGTATAAAATTAGAAATCAATAACAAGGGAGTATTTAGAGAATTCACAAATACATGCAAATTAAACAACACACTCCTGAACAAACAATTGGTTAATTAATTTTTGAGACAGACAAAAATGGAAACACAACACACCAAAAACTATTGGATATAGTAAAAGCATCAATGAAAACAAAGTCTGTAGGAATAAACACCTATATCAAAAAGAAAAATATATTTCAAATAAAACTAATGTATTTTAGAAAATAAGAAAAACAATAATTAACCAAGCCCAATTTATGGAGAAGAAAGGGAATAATAATAGGCAGAGCAGTAATAAATGAAAGATAAACTAGGAAAAACAACAGAAGAGATTAATCAAATAGTTGTCTTTTTGAAAAGATAAATAAAATGAACATACTTCAGCAAGGCTAATTAAGAAAAAAAAAGAACACTCAAATAAGAAAAATTGGGTAAGGAGACATGACAACTGACACAATATAAATACAAAAGATCTTAAGAGGAGAAAAGTTTGTGAATTAGAGAAAGCATCACTTCCCAGCAGTTCCTCAGCACCAGACTTAAAAGGCAAGAAGACTGCTTCTCAGTGAGGTGGGTAATCACTGAAACTTAATACTGGACTGCAAAAGAAATCATAAAGAAAGTCAGAAACTTTAATATGAGAAATAGTACATTAGAGAGATGCTAATTTAGTTGACTGCAGCAGCAACAGAGGGGAGGGTGAACAAAGATAAAGAAAATTGTATAGCTGGTAGATAAAGAAATTAAAGAAATAAGTGCTTGGGGAAAACTGTGGATTAAAGAGAAGTTTGATTGTAATGGACACAGAGTTCATAGGGAAAATGGTTCCATTAAAAAAAATAGCAGACCTAGGGGTAGGAAGCATTATATTGGCACAAAAAGCAATCTCCCTGGTGCAGAAAACATCTACAAGTGCTGCAAAGCGGTGAGCAGAGACAGGATATCAGGAGTTTATAAAGGAAGTTACCAGGGGTCACAATGACTTTTAAAATTCCCAGAGGATGCCTGAACCAGAGAGACTGAAACAGGCAAAAAGAAAATTATACCTGGACCATTCAGACTCTGGATACCAAGAGGAGCATGTTCCCTTTATTTCTAGTCCCATAAGAGCTATTGGTAATATGCCAGTGATAGCCACACAGGAGCATCTGCACTCCAGTGCAGATACCTGGTATTTCCTATTCCTAGCTGTGAAGGTGAACCTGTAGTGGTTTATTCCCTATGCGCTAAAAGTGTATTTTACTAGAAGCCCTAGAGATGTAGCTGTCTTGCAGAGACCAGCATCTCTCCATCAATTTGGGGGTGTGTATCAAATCTCAAATACCTTTGCACAGAGTTAAAAAATTCAGTCAAGTTTAACCCTCAAGTACTGGAACTTCCTGTTTAGAGCACTGCAATGCCTCCACTACAGAAATGCACACAGCCATATCAATGTTTATAGCAGCACAATTCACAGTAGCTAAATTGTGGAACCAACCCAGATGCCCTTGAATAGATGAATGGATAGGGAAACTTTGGCCCAATGTTTTCTTTTATATGAGGATGTGTGGTGAGCCGTGTTTGTAGACCATTGCAGCCATTAGAAGATGGCGCCAGTCTCCATTGTGGATCTTGGTAAACAACTCCTTATTAGGAAGAGTTGGCGCGCTGTCCCTCAATACCCTATGAGAAAACCCCGCGTGGCAGCTTTGGATTGGACTTGAGTAAGCTTTATTAGGCTGTGTGTGGGTGCGCGGAAGCAAGCGCGCTTGAGAGAAGACTAGAATTAAGGCCTGAATAAACCGCTGAAAGAAGAATCCTGTGTCGTGTCTTCCTTGCTGGCGAGGGGGTCGCGACAATTGGTGGCCCGCACGGGGAACCAAATACCTCTCAATCCCAGGATCCAGAACTTTCAGCGGTCAGGGTGGTGCACCAGTAAGTTCCCAGGTAAGTGGGAATCCGCGGAAAAATTAGCGGGTCGCTCCTCTGTAAGAAGAGAGAGCGGGGATTTTTTGGACTTTCGCTTTCTTTCTTTGCTTTCGCTTTCTTTCTTTGCTTTCGCTTTCTGCATTAACGCAATGGGCGCCTCTGCTTCTAGCCCTATTCTGTTAGCCCTGGATGGACTGCTACGATCTAAAGGTTTAAAAGTTAAACAGAGTACTTTGCAGATGTTCTTAAAACAAGTAGAACTAGCGGCCCCATGGTTTGCTTACTCGGGCAGTCTCACGACCCCTAGTTGGGAAAAGCTAGGCAAGGATTTAGATTTTGCACACGAACAAGGGACCCTCGAAGGTGGGGTGATTCCTTTATGGAAGTTAGTAAGGGGTTGTTTATCTGACAGTAGATGTCAGGATGCCCTAACCAAAGGACAGGAGGTTCTTGAACAATTGCATGAGGAGAGGTCCGAGGGAGCTGAAAGTATTAAGAGTGGGGGAAATGATAGAGATGATAAACGTTCAAGCCAGCCAAAGACTAGACTTTATCCAGATTTGACTGAATTGAAAGCCTTTGAGGAAGACAGTAGTTCAGACAATGAGGAAGTATTGGAATTGCTATCACGGCAAGCTAGAGAGAAAAGGGGGAAAGGTGAAACTAAAGGGCGAGGTGATCCCCGTAAGGCTGTCTACACAGAACATAAAAACCCAAAAACAGATGTGGGATATGAGGAAGACGGGGTGGATGCTTTGGAGATTCCTCCTGATCCTCCACCCTATCCTAACCCAGGACTCAATAGGACGTTTCATGCGCAAACTTGGAGAAAGGTTCATTCGGACATGGGTCTAGCATTCCCTGTGTTTCAAGATGCCAATCGGGGGCGATATCATGAACCCCTTGACTTTAAAATTGTCAAGACATTGGCTGAATCAGTCTGAACCTATGGTGTGGATGCTGCATTTACACTTACCCAGGTGGAGGGCCTTTCTCGCTTTTGTATGACTCTGTCTGATTGGGCGAGCCTGGTGCGCACCTGTGTTTCTCCAGGAAAGTATCTGGATTGGAGAGCATTTATGTTAGAGGGGGCCACAGCCGATGTCTCTGCTCTGGCTCAATTGAGAGGAGTCCAGAGCTGGCTGTTTAATGTGTCTGGCTCTGTACAGGACACTGGTAATGGTAGGAGGCTTAAAAACATTTCATACAATTCTCAGGTGTCCAATGCCACACTGCCCTCTGCAGCAGTCTGCCTTTATTCTCCGTTTCTGTTCCTTTTGACCAATGATACCAATGCTGCAGGATCAGAAATGATTGACTGTTCTAATTGTACATGTGTCTTGTCTGAGTGTTGGAATGGATCCTGGAGCACGGCAATTGTTATGAAGGTCCCGACTTTCGTCCCGATTCCGGTTACTGCGGATCCGGACTCCTTCCCTATTGTTGAGGTGCTCAGGAGCCATAGGGATTTTGGAATCATGGCAGCTATTGTGACAGCGGTTGCAGTGTCTGCTGCTGCAGCGGTCACTGCTGGAGTGGCCATGGCTAGTCAAGAGCAGACTGCGGCCACGGTTAATCAGGTCATCCAACAAACTTCCAGCATTTTAGACTCTCAAAGTAAAATCAATCAACATATTTTATCAGGAATTTTGGCCGTTAATCAAAGGGTGGATCTCCTCCAAGCTCAGATTGAGGAATTGTCAGACCTAGTACATTTGGGTTGTGTTGATCATCGTGCACATTTATGTATAACATCTCTCAGATTTAATGATTCCAGAAATACATCTCAAATTATTGGACAGTACCTGGCCGGAAACTGGTCCATGGAAGCAGAGAAGCTGATCCAGACTCAACTGACACAAATTGCCATGTTGACCAACACTCGTGTGGACCCTGTGACATTGGGCCAATTTACGAATTGGTTGTCTTCTGCTTTTTCTTTCTTTAAGGAATGGGTGGGAGTAGGCATTTTGGGAGCGATGTGTTGTTTTGGGGTTGTCCTTTGTCTGTGGCTTTTCTGTCGCCTAAGAGCTCGCCATAGCCAAGAAAAGGCTATGATCGTCCAGGCTTTTGCAGCTCTAGAGAATGGTATCTCTCCACAAGTTTGGCTTGCGCAACTTAAGCAATAATTTCCTGGGTTTTGGCCATTGCACCCCAAGTTATCTTTGACATTGCACTGGGATTGGCATGCCCTCCTCTTCCTGCTTTCCCAGTTATGGAAGGCCCATGCACTCTGCAGGCCTTGTTGCCATTGCACGCAGATGGGCTTCCATGCTGGTGCTGCACTTTATGCTTTGGACCCTTCGTTTTCTCAGGGGCTGAGAGACGGTGTTGCCACTTCCAACCTCATAGTCACTGACCGGCTACTTGTAAAATCCCCCTTCCTTTTCGCCGTCATCACGATGCAGGATGTGAGGCAAGGCACTGCACTTGAGTGATCCGGTCTCCGGACCTCAAACGAAGCATGTCCTATTGCATACGGGTTTGACGTCCACGCCCTGTCCCACGAAAAAAGGCGTCGGCTGATATGGTGTCAGATCTAGGGAAGGCGCCTCCTTGGGACTGAGCCATACTTTGCAGCCATGTTTGCACAGTGAGATAGGACCTCTACTTTCGCCTGCATTAATTTTTAAGAAATAAGGGGGAACTGTGGTGAGCCGTGTTTGTAGACCGTTGCCGCCATTAGAAGATGGCGCCGGTCTCCGTTGTGGATCTTGGTAAACAACTCCTTATTAGGAAGAGTTGGCACGCTGTCCCTCAATACCCTATGAGAAAACCCCGCGTGGCAGCTTTGGATTGGACTTGAGTAAGCTTTATTAGGCTGTGTGTGGGTGTGCGGAAGCAAGCGCGCTTGAGAGAAGACTAGAATTAAGGCCTGAATAAACCGCTGAAAGAAGAATCCTGTGTCGTGTCTTCCTTGCTGGCGAGAGGGTCGCGACAAGGATGCTGACTCATAATGGCAATGGAGGGGAAGAATGGGAGAAATGGAGAAACTTTAGGCAGGGTATAGGGGAGGGAGGGGAAAGGAGGGAACAAGGGACAAGGGGATAGGAATGATGGTGAAATGAGTTAGACATCATTATTCTAAGTACATGTATTAAGACACTACTGGTGTGAAAATAATTTGTGTAAAATCAGTGACTTGAAAAATTGTACTCTATATGTGTAATATGAAATGAATCGATTGCATTCTGCTATCAGGTATAACAAAGTAGAATAAATAAATAATAAAAATAGATAAATAAATACATAATTTGTCAGCACCCTTCATTCTATCCCACCAGATACTGGGGGAAGGGAAGCTGAGAACTATTCAACCAGCTTTGGCCCCTTGCCACAATGCCTGGCAGCAAAGTGCAGAACACAAAGGATTTTGATATAACAACTCTATCCATTGACCCAGAGGTTACAAAGCCAAAAATAAATTCAAAGAATGAAAATCCATCACTGCCAACAGTTTTGATGCTCTCATCAGGAAAAAAATCCTTGGTTTCTCAATAAGATTTTCCCTTTTTTCTTTTATTGTTTATATGTTCTTTTTTCTTTTTTTTCTTTTCTCTACATTCTCTCATTTTGAAAAATATATTCTTATCTTTTTCCACTTCTTTTTAAAATTTTAGCTTTTAAAATTTTAGAAAATATCATTTCATAGTATTTTAACTTTTTACTTTTTTTATTCTTCTAGATTGCATGATATATATATATATATATTTATATGTATACACATATAATGTGTTCTTACTGTGTGAATAGTTTTGAATATTCTTTTGAATAGTTTTTAATATACTTTTGAATGATTTTGAATATTATTGTGTGAATATTCTTAAAAGAACTCCCTCTAAAAACTGGAAAAATTCAGGGATGCCCTCTTTCATCATTTCTATTTAACATTCTTGAACAATTAAGCAAATGAAAGAAATTCAAAGGATACAGATAGGAAAAGAAAAACTATCACTATGTGCTTATGACATGATTATACCTGGAGGATCCAAAAAAATTCACGAGAAAATTTCTAGAACTAATAAATAAATTCAGCTATGTAGCAGGATATAAAATCATCACCCCAAAAATCAAAGAAATTGTTGTGCATCAGTGGCAAATCCTCTGAAAGAGAAACTAGGAAAACTACCCCATTTACAATAATCTAAAAAAAAACTTGGGAATCAACAAAAGAGGTGAAAGACTTCTACAATGAAAACTACAGAATGCTAAAGAAAGAAATATAGAAGACCGTAGAAGATGGAAAAATTGCCCTTGTTCTTAGATAGGCAGAATTAAAATTTTCAAAGTGACCATACTGTCTAAAGCACTGTAAATATTTAATGCAATTCCAATCAAAAACCCAATGATATTTCTCATAGAAATAGAAAAACCAATCATGAAATTCATCTGGAAAAACAAACAACCATAATAGCCTTACCAAGAAGAGTGAAGCAGGTAGCATCACAATAACAGACCATAAACTGTACTACAAAGCAATAGTAACAAAAACAGCATGGTCTCGACACCAAAATAGACTTGTAGATCAATGGAACAGAATAGAAGACACAAAGATAAATACACATAAATACAGTTATCTCATAGTAGATAAAGGTACCAAAAACTTATGTTTGAGAAAAGATAGCCTCTTCAACAAGTGGTACTGGGAAAACTGGAAATCCATATGCATCAAAATGAAATTAAGCCCCTATCTCTCATAATGCATAAAACTTAACTCAAAGTGGATCAAGGACATAGGGATTAGACCAGAGATCCAGCACCTAATAGAAGAAAAAGTTGGCCCAAATCTTCATCATGTCATATTAGGCCCCAAATTCCTTCACAAGATTCCTATACTACAATAAATAAAATCAAGAATACATGGGATGGATTCAAACTGAAAAGCTTCTTCTCAGCAAAAGAAACCAAGCAGTAAGGTGAAGAGAGAGCCTACAGAATGGACAAACTTATTTACCACATGCACATCATATAGAGCACTAATATCTAGGATATATAAGGAACTCAAAAAACTTAACACACACACAAAAAACCCAAATAATCCAATCAATAAATGGGCTAAGGTACTGAACAGATGCTTCTCAGAAGATAATATACAATTGATCAATAAACATATGAAAAATGTTCAATATTTCTAGCAAATAGAGAAATGCAAATCAAAACTATTCTAAGATTTCATCTAACTTCAGTTAGAATGGTGGCTATTAGGAATAAAAACAACAATAAGTATTGGCGAGAAGGTGGGGGAAAAGGCACACTCATATATTGCTGGTCGGATGGCAAGTTGGTGCAACCAATCTAGAAAGCAGTGTGGAGATTCCTTGGAAAATATAGAATGGGACCACAATTTGACCTAGCTATCCTGTTCCTTGGTTTAAGCCCAAGGGACTAAAAAACAGCATACTCTAGTGACACAGCCACAGCAATGTTTGTAAAAGCACAATGCACAATAACTAAATTGTGGAACCAGCCTAGATGCCCTTCAATAGATGAACGGATAAAGAAACTGTGGCATATACACACAATGGAATATTACTCAGCATTGAAAGAGAATAAAATCATGGTATTTTCAGGTAAATGGATGGAGTTGGAGAATATCATGCTAAGTGAAGTAAGCCAATCCCAAAAACTCAAAAGCCGAATCTTTTCTCTGATATGTGAATGCTGATCTATAAAGGGGGTGGGAGGAAGCACAGAAGGAACGGAGGAACTTTAGATAGGGCAAAAGGAAGGGAGGAGAAGGGAGGAGGCATGGGGTTAGGAAAGCTGGTGGAATGAGATGGACATCATTAACCTATGTACATGTATGAAGATACAAATGGTGTGACTCGACTTTGTGTACCACTGGAGACATGAAAAAAAAATGTGCTCTATATGTGTACTATGAATTGAAATACCTTCTGCTGTCATGTATAACAAATTAGAACAAATAAATTTTAAAAAAATCATTTTATTTTATTTTTTTACTTTTAATATTTTTTTTACTTCAAGATTTTGTGATATGTATGTATGCATATGTACACACATATAGTGTGTTCTTACTGTGTGAATATTATACATATATACACACACATGTATGTTTCACATAATTTTACTTTTACTTTAACTGCTTTCCTCAGCGCATGTTTATTATTTATACTTGATTTGACATAGGTAGAAATTATATGTGGATTGGAGTTGTTTTGCTCTTACATTTGCTCATTTGTTCATTCCCCTTTCATCAATCTCTTCACCCACTAACAGCCAGATTTTTGTGCGCCCAGTATCTCTGTTACGGTTTTTGTAATACTTTGTTATTTTTTAAATTCCTTTTTCTGTACAATGGCATGTGCTATACTTATCTGTATGTGTTCATTTTTTAAACTAATTTAAACTTTATCTTGCCTTCCTGCCCAATTTTTTCTTCATGTAAAAAAATGCAATCCCACTATATAATAGAATTATAAAGATTATATAATTCCTACCCCATTCCTGTTTTGTCAATATTAATAGCGTAGACAACATAGTAGACACTTGCTGCATGATCTACTTCACAGCTTTTTACTGTTGATACTGTTGTTAAATGCTGACTTCAACAATCCTTAATAGGGGGCAACCAGTTTTGTAGATGTAAATGTAGACATCAGACATTTATCTTAAGCTGCACATCGGTTGCTAGTTAGTGCTGTTCTTAGGTCCCCTTTTCTCTAATAAGGGCTGGAAAATGGTTGGAATACTTTGAGTTCAGAGTAGAGATCTTACTGAAAAGCAGTACCCATAACTCAGCCAAATAACAGGAAATCTCACTATACATAAGATCTAGTCCCACCTGAGCATCAACATCACTTTAACACCTAGAATTGGGAATACACACACACAAAAAAAAAAAAAAAAAAAAAAAAAAAAAAAAAAAAAAAACATCAAAAACTAGGATCAAAGGTAGATGTACCAGAGGGTATACTGAGTTCTTATCCATGAACATCTACTCAATTATCAAAACCAGAGAGAAGTCCAAGAACAAAAGGTTAACTGCACAGAAAAAGAAATGTGTAAAAGAGAAAGGGGAATTTATTTCAATTGATTCATAAGTCCAAGACCTTTGAGTTTGTGAGAAAACAGGCAAACAAATTTCCCCTCCCCAAATACACAATCCCCTGACAGAATATCCCACAGATATGGAATAAGATGAAATCACAGAGGGATATATAGTACTTATTAAAATGTTCAATGAACTAAAAGAAGATCAAAGGAATTAACTAAGAGGGCCAAAATGGGAGCTGAAAGACCATTTAAAAAAAGGAACAGAGACACTGTAAAGAAATCAATCAGACCTCCTCAAAATGAAAGATAAAATTAATCAAATTAAAAATTCACTTGAAAGTCTCTCCACCAGAATATATTGCATAGAAAATATTGACTTGAAGGCAAGACATCCGGCCTTAAAAGAAGGCATACAAACTTTAATGTTCAGTTGGCAATAAAATAAAAAGCATAAAAGACTATGCCCTGAATATAAAAGAGTTCTGGGACAGCATCAAGGGAACAAAATTGAGAGTCATTGGGGTAATGGAGAACATGGAAGTACAGGATAAAGGCTCCGAGAACATCTTCAATGAGATAGTAACAAAAACTTTTCCCTTATCAAAAATGAGATAGCCAAACTACCAAAATAAAGAGAGAGAACACCCAAATAAACAAAATTAGAGATCAAAAGGAGACATTATCACAGAGTCTTATAAAATCTGGAGCATCATTAGGAAATATTTTGAAACTTTATACTCCAATAAACTGGAAAATCTCAAAGACATTGGTCATGTCTAGACACATATGAGCTTTCCAGATTGAATCAGGAAGATACAGAAAACCTTAACAAAAAATATCAAAGTGAAATTGAAACAGCAATTTTGACAGCCTACCAATAAAGTAAAGCTTAGAACCAGAAGGATTCTCAGCAGAGTTCTACCAGACCTTTAAGCAAAAATTAACACTAGTCCTTCACAAACTATTTCATGAAATTGAAAAGGAGGTAACACTCCCAAACACATTCTATGAAGCCAGTATGACTCAGACATATAACCTAGACAATGACACATCAAGGAAAGAAAACCATAGACCTATATCCCTGAGGAACATAGATGCAAAATCCTCAGTAAAATATTAGCAAAGCACATTTAAAAACACATCAAGATCAATTGGCCTTCAACCCACCAATGCAAGGTTGGTTCAACATAAAAAAAATCAATAAATCTAATTAACTACTTAAGCAAAATTAAGAAAAATCACATGATCATATCAATAGATGCAGAAATGGTCTTTCATAAAATCTAGCACCCATTTATGTTAAAAAATGCTGTAGAAACTAGGAATAAAAGGAACTTATGGCAATATTATAAAGGCTATGAACCCAAAGCCAACATCACATTAAATGAAAAAAACTGAAAGTATTTCCTCTAAAATCAGAAATAAAATAGAGTGCCCACCCTTACCACTTTTATTCAATGTATTTCTCAAAACTCTATCCAGAGGAATTAGGAAGAGAAGAATATTAAAGAATACAATAAGAAAACAAATAGAAGCTAAATTATCTCTGTTTCCTGTGAAATGATCCTATATCTTGAAGACTTCTCCCACCAAAACACACAAAAAAACAAACACAAAAACAAAACAACAACAACAACATAAAACAACACCTCTACCAGAAGACTTTTAGAGCTGGTAAACTAATTCAGCAAAGTACAGGATAAAAAGTGTTGACTCAGAAATCAATAGCTTTCCAACAAAATTTTGCTGAGAAAGAAATCTGGAAAGTCATTCCCTTCACAATGAACTTTTAAAAATAAAACATTTTGGGCTTAATCTAACCAAGGAGGTGAAGATCTCTACAGTAAAATATAGAACTCTGAAGAAAGAACTTGCAGCAGACCTTAGAAAATGGAAAGACCTTCCATGTTTTGGGGTAGACAAAATTAATATTATAAAAATGGTCATACTACCAAAAGCAGTGCACAGATTCAATGCAGTGTTCATCAAAATATCAATGACATTCTTCAAAGAACTAGAAAAATTGTCCTTAAATTCATTTATAAGAGTAAGAGACCCAGGGTATCCAAAGCAATCCTGATCAAGAATCCTGAGCTATGCAGGAGTGATCACAATGCCCAATCTCAAATTATACGATAAAGCCATAGTAACAAAAACAGCATGGTATGGACAAGAAAACAGACATGAAGACCAAGGGAATAAAAGAGATGACACAGAGAAAAATCCACATAGATACAGGCATATAATACTTGACAATGGTGCCTAAAATATATTTTAGAGAAAAGACAGCCTTTTTAATAAATGGTTCTGGGGAAACTTAATATTCATATGTAGAAGAATGAAATTATATCCCCATCTCTCAACCTGTACAAATATCAAATCAAAAATAGGTCAAAGAATTAGACCTTGAACTGCAAGTT
This sequence comes from Marmota monax, assembly GCF_021218885.2. Taxonomy (NCBI): domain Eukaryota; kingdom Metazoa; phylum Chordata; class Mammalia; order Rodentia; family Sciuridae; genus Marmota; species Marmota monax. The sequence continues at coordinate 32,497 of NW_026692674.1, read as the reverse complement.
GTCAACCCTGAAAAATTTAGGTGTAGGCATCAATTTCATCAACAAGACCCCTAAAGCTCCAGAAATAAAACAAAGAACCAATAAAAGAGATAACATTCACTTAAAAGCTTCTGTATAGCAAAGTAAATGATTAAGACCATGAAGAGATAACCTACAGAATAATAGAAAATTTTTTCCAACTCCTCCTCTGACAAGGGATTAATATTCATAAAATACAAAGAACTCAACAATCTTAATGCCAAAAATACCTGTTCAATAAATGAGCAAATGAAATAAACAGATATTACTCAAAAGAAAAACCACAATAGCCAAAATATATATTTAAAAATGTTCAACAACTCTAGTAATAAGAAAAATGCAAATTAAAACCACACTAAGATTTCATCTCACTTGTCAGAATGGCTATTGTCAATAACACAAATAATAATCAATTTGGGGAAGGATGCGGGAAGAAAGTTACACTCATACATTCATGGTGGGACTGCAAATTTGTAAAACCAGTCTGGAAAGCAATGTGGAGATTCCTCAAAAAATTAAGAATGAAATTACTGTATGACTCAGCTATCTTACTCCTTGCTATTTATCCAAAAGAACTATAATCATATTGTAGCAATAAAACCACTTAAATATTTATAGCAAAACAATTCATAATAGTCAAATTATGGAATCAGTTAAGATGTCCATCAATAGATGACCTAATGACCCAACATCAGTAATAGTCAAGAAAAAGCAAATCAAAATCATAATAAGATGTCACTTTCCCTCTAGTCCTCACAAGAATGCCTACTAACAAGAAGACAAAAATATAAAAAGGAATGCTTGCACACTACTGATGGTAATGTAAATTAATGCCCACTTTGGAAAATATTAAGATGTTCCTCAAAATATTTAAAGTAGAACTGTCTTGTGACCTATCAATCTCATTGCGGGGTGTAAAGAAAATGAAATCGATATGTCAAAAGAACATCTGGAGATCCATGACTATTGCAGTACTACCCTCAATAATTAAGACATGGAATCAACCTCAATATCCATCAATGTATGAATGGATAAACAAATGTGGTATATTTGCAAAATGGAATACTATCAAGTCATAAAAAAGAAAGAAATTTTGTCATTCTGTATAACATGAATAAACCTGGTGAATATTAAATGAAATAACACAGGCCCAAAGAGATAATACCACATGATTTCACTCACATATGGAATCCTAAATGTTGATCTTATAGAAGTATACAGTAGGATAGCAGTTACCAGGGATGAAGTGGTTGTGGGGAGGTGTTTTAGGGAGATATTGGCCAAAGGACACAAAATTTCAGTTAGATAAGAGGAGTAAGTATAACAGATCTATTGTTCAACATGGAGACTATAGTTAACTGTATTTTTCTTGAAAAATGCTTTTGAAAAGAGGATTAGAGTATTCTCATACAATACTGGTGATTATGTGATATAATGAATACATTATTAGCTAAATTTAATAATTTTGCAATGTATACACATTTCAAAACAATACATTTCACATGATCGATCGATCGATCGATCTATCTATCTATCTATCTATCTATCTATCTATATATATATATATGTGTGAATTTTAAAATGAATAATAAGATAAAATTGAAATATAGTGCTTAATAAGTAAATTAAGGTAAGTTAAAAAATTAAAAGGCACAAATATCCATTTCAGAATTATGCACCACTCCCACCTCCCTCAGAAAATGAGATTTTACTTTGTTATTTTCCTTGTTTTTGAAAGAGTATTTTCTCTTCTTTTCCAAATGTACCCATCTTTAAGGCCCACATATGGCTATAGTATTTTAAGATACTATAATAGTGAATATTAATCTTTATTTTTACCCCTGGTCTCCCTTACAGATATGTAAACCAAAGGTGGCTAGTTGCTGTCTTTTTATCAACCTTTACATGTGACTCAACTCTGAGTATACTAAAACCTCTCCCAACATCTTCAGTCTAAAGAATTATTAAGTGATTCTAGAGAAGCTTCCTCCATAGGCAATTTGTAATTTGACTGAGCCTTTACCAAAAACAAGTAGTTTATTAAAATGTGAAAGCTGTAAAAACTAGAAAATATTGAGGACAATAATCCGATACAACCTACCATGTCTCACTCTTTAAATTTTACTTACTGTTCATAGAATGAAAATACCTGACAAGTTTTTGATGATCTGCAAACAAGGTCTATTTTAATAGGGAAACTGATGAGAGAGAGGCGGGGGGGGGGGGTTATTCTACATAGTGTTCTGCTTATTTTACAGTGAGGATTCTAGCTTTCACAGGTATATTTGAAAGAGTACAAATACTATATATAGAAAATCTCATAGTGAAACACTCAGTGATATTTACCATTTTGCCCACTGAGAATTGAAATCAGCTTTGGGAAATAGTTTGCTTTGTAGTAAAGTGCCCCCTTAAGGATATAAGCCTAACTACATGGCCAAAAGTATTACTGAAATGCAAAATGTTCCAACTAAATTATCAAAAACACTTTCTCCCATTGTCAGATGTGTTTCAGAACCATAAAACATTCCTTCCTTCCTTCCTTCCTTCCTTCCTTCCTTCCTTCCTTCCTTCCTTCTTTCCTTCCTTCGTAAAGCATGAGATAATTTGTACACCTTTTTTTCCTATTTACTATCTGTTACTGAGGAAGAATTCTTCAATAGCAGTCATTATTAAATACGAATTTTATTTCAATATTATTTTTTAAGAAATATAATATAGTTGCTATTGTGGAAGAAATATTACTTTCAATAATTTTTTTTTTATTTTAAATAAATAAATAAGAGAACTACCTGGTGCTGGGGTTGTGGCTCAGCAGTCAAATGTTCACCTAGCACATGTGAGGCCCTGGGATCGATCCTCAGCACCACATAAAAAATAAAATAAAAAAGGTATTGTGCTCCTTTTTTACTTAAAAAAACCTTAAAATAAATATATAAAAAAGTGAACTACCTATATTTTCATTGAATTTCAGAGTCTAGGCTTTAGGGATGGGAGAAGCTTATATGCTCTGTGTCCAGCAGTTCACACAGGTTATTACTGGAGGTCTAGATGTTAGAACAATGGTCACATCTGGTTGAAATGGCTCTATTGTGGTTGCAACACTGGCTTGGTACAAGATTCCAATGGATCTTAAAATTCTAGCTGATTAATATTGCACAAAGCTGCCTTCTTATTGGTTTTGCTGCCCTCCCAGTACCCTGACAAAAGAGTAGGCCAGTTTTCTCTTTTTGGTCCTCCTCCATTGTAAGTATGCACCTTCTATCTTCTGCAAAAATATTTCTACTTTTTGTTGCTTCAAGATACTTATTACATACATGGAAATTCCCTTTTCAAAAAGTATAAGGTCTTATAAAAAGAAATATAATGTGGAATTGAAAACTGAACAAAGGCAGTAGAGCTCAAAGTCTTCAAATTGTTCTATCCCCATCTGTGGCAAGATCCTATTTACATTTCTTTAAGCTTCTATAATACAGGTAAGTCAGAAGAACTCTAGCTGGAGAATAAGGACCACATCTTAGAGTATGTTTGCCCTTGTCTGGCCCTTCTTCAACTTTTCCTAAAACCTGGAAGACTTCCAGAACATATCATACCATCAGGATAGAGGGTCCTCTGATCTTCCAGTAAATCAAAAACATATTCTAAGTGTTAATGTCAATTCATCACCTAATGCCCCATAATTGAATATTAATGAATATTTATATTGATTATCCAGTTAGTTGGATGCCTCAAGAATTACTGATCTTTAATTCTACCCATTCAGCAGATTTACTTTTTTCCTCTAGTCAAATTAGACCAATTGATACATTACAATGCAGTTATTTCCCAGGTTGAGGTCTTGCCCTCCATTCCTAAGTTACTATCTGTAAACATTGCTGTAATGTGTGTTTGGCATCATTTGATAACTGATTAGAGGCAATGGCTCATTCAGTTCTGAGGTTAGGACACTCCACAAAGGAATCTAAATAGGGTTCAGAAAATGGCAATTATATGTTCATGTTGGCAATAGGGACTTTCAGAGGTTTCTCTATTACAATGGATCATTTCATCTAATAAGGAATTTCTTCTGTTCCTATCGTTTTCTATTGGAATGATGATCTTACATAAACCAAAAAACAACGGACAAGGTCTCAAAATAACTTTATTAATTTCTTAATAAAATTTGCTGCAGAAAATGCTTAAATAGAGACCAACAATTGCCATTCAAAGACGGTGTGTTTTGAAGTAGTGTTAGGTTGAAGTACCATAAGGTAATTTTCTAGTTCAAAATCACAACAGATTCTGTTGGGTGGCTGGTCGTGCTTTTCCTGAGAATAACAGTCAGCATAACTATGGTAATAGATACTTCCTGTGTAAGTTAGCTTTTTGTTGTTTTGTCCACAATACCTAACAAGAACAGTTGAGGAAAAAAAAAAACTTTAATTTGGCTGTGGTTTCAGAGGTTTAGTTCTTGGATTAGCTGACTCCATTGATCTGGGACCGTGGTGAGGCCAAATATCATGGCAGAAGTGCATGGTAGAAAACCCTGCTCTTCTCATGGCAGCCAGGAAGCAGAGAGGAAGGGAACATCCTCAGGGAACATGAACCCTTCTGGAACATGATCTCAGTGACTTACCTGCTCCTTCCACTACCCATCTGCTTACAGTTACCACTCAGTCCATTCAAACTAGTACAAACTGAGCAGTTGACAACTCTCTAATTATTTCACCTTTAAATATTCCTGCATTAACACAGGACCGTTGTTGGTGGGTACCTCATACCAAACAATAACATTTCACCCTGGCTCCCAAACCTCATATTCATCTCACAATGCAACACACATTCAGTTTATCTCCATAAGTTCCCATAATCTTGACAGTTCCAGTGTTGTCCAAATGTCTGAGTCCAAAGTTTCATCTAGGACTCAAGGCAATCTTGGCTGTGAACCCATGTAATGATGAAAAGTAAGTTACATGCTTTCAATATACAATGTCACAGAGTAATCATTACCATTCTAAAATGGAAGAGAAGTGACATAGAAAGAATTGATGGGACAGGGCTGGGGTGCTTGCCTAGTATGGGTTTGATCCACAGCACCACATAAAAATAAATAAATAAAATAAATTCATTCTGTCCATCTACAACTACAAAAAATTAAAAAAAAACAAAACAAAACAAACAAACAAACAAACAAAACAGACTTGCTGCTTTGACCTGGCTGGTTTTAGCACTCATGGCCTCTGGCCTAATTCTTTCTGTAGCCAGAAGGTTTTCTTAGCAGGTAGTCTATATTACCAGTATCTTTTAATTCCTGGTGTCTCCATTCTACTTTCATTTTCACTTTCACAATTTTATACATTGTTCTCTCAGGGGCTGCCTATGGAAATTCCAAGCCTGCCACACATTGCCTGGCCTTCCTGTCTATCCTTTGAAATCTTGGTGTTCACCACCACACCATCCTGAAGTTTTGCAGAACCAACTAGCACCAAGAAGATGATTCCCAGGTCTGCTGTCAGCTTGAGCAGTAGCTGGGCCCCCTGAAACCATGAACAGAGCCTCTGAGAAGGGCCTGGGATGCTAAGTATGATAAAACAATTCCATAGCCCCTCAACCCCATAAACACAGGGTTCCCCCATGGCCTCTTCTCAAAGGAATCTTTATTTTTTTAAATCCCTGAGCCTACAATAGGTAAGGTAAAACAACTTCCTAGGAACCCCTGTGCAAGCAGGGAACCCCAGTGATCTCAAAGGGATTTTCCTTTTACATCCTTGAATAAGTGTGGTCTTGCAAATTCCCAAGATGCCCTCAGGGTGTCTTCCTATTGTCTATGCAAAGTACTTAGCGATTTTTAATAACTAGAATCTCTATAACAGTCATACCTTTTTGGTTCCAGTATTATGTATACTTTTCTGGTCAAATTGCAAGATTTAAAGATCTTTCTGCTCTTGATTTTCACCATATAGCAGGCAAAGCTGATAGCAATATGCATGACACCTAATGAATGCTGTGCTACCTTAAAATTTCTCCTTCACCAGATTATCACCTTTAAATTCAACCTTACAGAAAGTCTCAGGACATGGACAAAACAAGGACAGCCTCCCTGTAAAAATGGAAAATGAATAATCTACAGTCCTCCTTTTCCTTTTGAAACTTCATGAGCACTGTGTACATTCGTATTGGCACTCTGGTCTACTGAGTTCCCAGAAGAACTGCCAAGTACGCTCGATTTACAATATTCTAAAGATTTTATAAACTATATTTCAAAAAATTTCCAAAATATTCCTGCAAGTCAGCTTCCAATGCTTCTGAACCTCATAGTGAGTTTAGTCACAGCAAGGGCCCCACTTCTCAGTACCAATTTCTGTTTTAGTCAGGTTTTTCATTTTTGTGGCCAAAATACCTGACAAGAACAATTTAAATGAATGAAAGTTTATTTTCTCCCACAGTTACAAAGGTTTAGTCCAAGTTCAGCTAAGTCCATTGCTCTGGACCTAAGGTGAGGCAGCACATCATGGCTAAAGGGCATGGTGGAGGAAAGCTTCTCATGACTTGTCAGCCAGGAAGCAGAGAGAAGAAATAGGAAGAAGGGTCACAGGGAGGATGAACCCTTTCAAGTCACACTCCTAGTAACCTACCTCCTGCAGCCTTGTTCCACCTGCCTATAAGTACCACACAGTCCTTTCAAACTAGGATGGACTGAATGGGCTACAACTCTCAAACCCAATTATTTCCTCTCTGTACATCTTTGCATTAATACAGATTTGAGGGCACACCTAATATCCAACCCATAAACACATTTTAACCAGCCTCATGGTAGAAAGCCAACAATAGTTAGATTATTTCATTTTAAATGAGAAACTGGGTTTTGAGTAAAAGAATGATACATTGACATGCTTTGAATATCAATTCATTAATTTGTAAAACAAAGATAAGCTGTGCTGATATATAGAAATAAAAATTTTAGTCAAGTTGCCATCCCAGACAGACTCATGTTCAAATCTTAGCTTCATTTACTGGCTGCATGATTTTCAACAAAATCATTTACTAAAAATAAAACCTGTTAAATGACCACTCTAATAGCATAGTAACTTTGTGGTCTGTATTAACAACATAAGTTCAAGATAAAAGGTAATTTTTATCTGTGCTCCTCTTTTTAACCAGGGTCCATTTCCTTTTTTTTTTTCCTGATGCAAAATGCTTAGAATAACATCTTTGCTAGAGTTATGGGGATATAATGAAACCATGTTGTAGAAACATTTTAGAAAGCACAAAATACCATCACCTTTATTTTTTTTTTAATTTGTAGTTTCAAATTAAGTGTCTTGTGAACACAAATGCAGTAGTACTTCCAAGATATTATTTTGATTTTAACTAATTTTTAAAAATATCTACTATGTGAAAGCACCTTATTAGCAAATGAAGGATGCATCTGCTTGAATGTGCTCTTCAATTTCTGTGTTCATATTTTTCACTTTCCATAAGACTTTACTTCAAAACAACTCTTTCACAGCTCTACCCAGGTGGCCTTGCTCAACTTCAGAAATATCTTAAATACTAAAAAATTTAAGTCTAATTTGATCTAAAATCCTAAATTGATTAATGAAAACAGCTCTTATCTAATATTATCTTCTTAATGTACTTGTGTAGGACTGGGTATTGAACCCAGGTGTGCTCTACCACTGTCACATACTGACATCTTTGTATTCTGAGACAGGTTCGCTCTGAGTTGCTAAGGATGGCCTCACACTTCTGATCCTCTAGCCTCAGACTCCTGAATTGTTGGGATTACAGTTGTGCACCACCACACATTCCTATTATCTGCTTCTCTTCACTACCATATCAATGAAAAAAAAAAAAAAAAACCTTTGTGTCCTTAGAGACGCAGACAATTGCTACAAAGTATGTGATATCATTAAATCTACTTGCTGAATCTTAAGAATAGTTTTTCAAAATTACAAAACAGAATATATCTTTATTTATTTGTCTAATCTGATGCTATGACAGAAATCACTAGAAGCACAGTATTATACCCACAAGAATGTCTGTTAACTATTTTCCATAGTTTTTGATGTTCCAAACTAACTTCAAAGTTTCATTAGGATCCTAAAAGACATTGTCAGAGAACAGACTTCTAAATGAGATAACTTTCTAGCTGAATTAAGTGCAATTTTAACAGCTTATCTTTATTTTTAAAAATAGTATTTTAAGATTTCCTAGAATAACATTCATCCCTTATCTGCTTAAAATACAGTAATGGATAATATAAGTCACTCTTAATGAGATAAGGTATCATTGAAACAATCAATTGTCATAATGAACAGTGTTAGAGCAGATGCCTCAAGGGCAAAAAAAAATCTTTGATATATGTTAAAACATTATTCTTTTTTCCTTTCTACAAAATGCTCTTTTTTGTGTGTATTCTGCATTTTATAATTTTCCCTTTTCATTCCCAGTTAACTTATCCTTATCTATGTGGTGAAATTATAATGAGCAGGACTGTCTCATTAAAATACCCTAAATATTCTCCACCCTACCTTTTGGCATGTCTTTGATTTGTGTATCTGCTACCAGCTCTTCCCCATATTTCTTATTTACTATTTATAAACTTTTGTGACCTGGGAAATCAAAATCAAATTGTCAAAAATTTTGCTCAAATTAGACAGGGTTCTGAGACAGTGTCAGATATTTTTCTAGGCACATAGACTTCCTGTTATTGATACTAACTTCCACATTATTAGAAGAAGTCTTGATGGTTGAGCTTGCTTCATTAAGAATTCCATTAATGTTTAGGCAGTTTGAGACACATGAATTGGTCACAAAGATGTTTGCATGAGAATTTAGAAGCTATAGACAATTTGCCTACAAATTAAACAATGCAGTATTTGTTACCTAAATTTTGGAATATTGTGTTTGAAAATATTTCAAACAATGAAAACTAGTTCAAAGAAATATCTAAATAATCCAAATAGGACTAGGAATCTTCTATTCCAATAAAAACACTGTAGATCTTCATTCATCAAATATTTCCACAACTACCAGTTTTGCAATAACTTCCAACAGAGCATAATGTTCATTCTGATTTTTTATAGAACCAAATAAAGATAGATTCATACACACAATGTAGTTTTTCTGATCCATGTAAGAGCTGGTACCTTCATGCAAAAGAATCCTTAGGAATAGGATTGCTCTCATTACATTACATCTAAGATGTAATATACCACATATAAACATGGCATACATCATTCCCTTGCTGTTCAGATGATTACATATAGCATAATTGATTATTATCTGAATTTTGACAAGCATTACCTCATGGAGTTTTCAGTGTTGAGAGCAAATACAGTATTTCTTGCTTAGATAAATTTGACAATGTAGCCTATATATATATATATATATATATATATATATATATATATATATATATATATGAAGAATGTGGAACTTATTTTATATATATGTCTATACATGTGTGTGTATGTGTATATATATATATATACATTCAGCTATGCATGTGAGCAGAAGAGGGAATGAAGGAGGTAGAAAGCAACTTTAATATCAACTTAATATAGACCCAGGCATTTATATTTTCAGCATGTTTTCTTCCCTGTGGCTACCCTAGTGCAAGACCGAAGGGTTCTGAAAATTTCCTGGAGAATCACTGGCACAGTCTGCTTGGGAAGAGTGAAGAAGAGAGAGTCCAATATCCTCAGATGGCAGCAGCTATCAAGAATGGGTTCTAGAAGAATCCAGCTTGCATCTGCTGCTGCTTCCTTGTTCTTCCAAGTTTTCTTCCTTCCAAGCCACCATCCTATTGGATGGTGCTGCCCACATTTAGGGAAGGTCTCCACTTCAGTTGGCTATCCCACATGGCAATCATTCCTAGACATATCCTCATTGACACAGCCAGAAGCCTCTTAATCATTAGCATCTCTTAATCTAAGCAAGTTGGCAATTCAAATTAATCATTACAAAGACCTTAAGGAAACCATTAAATCACTTTCAGTGTATATGAAGCTCAACACTATTAGAAGTTATTTTAAAACATCACTAATGATCATTGTCCTTTCTTCAGATAAGCAGCATTCTTTGAAAACATTTATTCAGCCAAATTTGTGGGATGATGAAATGTTCTTATTTCTAAAACTTTAATTATGCTAATGCAAACTAGATACCTTCAACAAACTCTGCAAAATTCACCTTAAATAATGGATCCCCAAACTAATAATAATACTCTGTTGGAAAGAAAATTAAGTTGCTATCTAATGTAGTTCCATTAAATTTTACAACCTAATTCTATGCCAACTGCTCAAATAAAAATAGGAGAGTTTAAGTAAACTCATACTAGTACTTGTCAGAAGTATAACTGAGGTTATTACTCAGGTTAAAGGAGGCAAGAAAAACTTGACATTATTTAGTTTTGAATGTGGAACTTATAACAGTGAAATAATACATATCATACATATATATATATATATATATATATATATATATATATATATATATATAAAATATGTATTTATGTGTTCCTTACATTATGATAGATAGATATTTGAATACAATTTAGTATAGGGTCAGCATGTATAAACTACTTGCAAAAATAATAACAGATAATGTGTGTTCTTGTGAAATAGCAGTCAAGTTTAACAGCTCTAAAAGTTCAGTTAAATTTGTATAATACCTCTTTAATTGTAAATGGTTCATATTCAAAAGGGGAGTGAAAGACAACACCAATGTTTGGGGGATACAAAACAGGAAGATGTGAGTTACTAGTAGCTGAAATGGAATGCAGGGAAGGCAGATTGAAAGGGGAAAAGATGAGCCCAGTTCTGAACATATTTATTGTGAAATGGCTATTTTATGTTCGAGTGGCACATATATAATCTAAAATAGTTTAGACTGTTAGGTAATTTGGATTTCAGAAAATAAGCTAAGCAGAATGCATTTATGGATGGCATTCATCACATGTCAGTATTGTCCTAATGTGTTTAAGTATTTAGAAGGGCAGATAATTGGAGATCAAATTTTAGAAAATCAGACTATTACATTCATCTATAGGTAGCCTGCTTATCTTACTCCTTATACATTTGTGTTTAAAACCTGCCATTGTTATAAAATACAATTAGCATAGGATGATGGTTTTTCATGACTCATTTAGCTATTGTATCAAAATCTAGATCCATGGAGCTTATAATAGGAATAATTGAATATTTGGCAAGTTTTGTTGGCTGTTAATTTATGCTAAGTATAAAGAAGTTTCAATAAAGCAAGGATGTGTCCTTATCCCATAACAATATATTTTATGTGAGCAATATATTTAGAAAGTTATTATGTTGACTACACATGGCCCATTGATTATTATATTTTCTACTTAGTCAATACATGATTTTTAATATTGACTACATTGCCTGCAAAGTTGTCTACAGTAAGAAAGCCAAAATATTTTGAATTAGGCTATATATTACTAATCTATGGTTATAAGTTAAAATTCTTGGCGAACAGAAAATTTTCAAGAATTTTTAACTTTTTATTAATTGCTGAGAAAATATAAAATAACAATGTAACAGAATGAAATTCAGATGTCAGATTATGAGAAATTAAAATAATAAGGATAAAATTATCAAATACATACATCAGAATTTAACTGGAAATTAAATCACTGTAGAAGGACCGGCAACACTGGATGAGTGACATAAACATAATGTGGAAGTTAGTATGGGAAATTAATTACACATTATTGATAATCTTGAATGTGCAATTTAGGATTTTAGTTCATCAACAAGTGTTTTTAAATAGAAGTAATAAAAAGTGAATAATGAAGAGTGGTTTTAGTATAGTCAACTTTTCATTGTTACAATACTTAATATGTTGCAGTCAAAGTCATTTTTCTATTTTATAACTTTAAAATGACTCAATATAGGGCTGGGGATGTGGCTCAAGCGGTAGTGCGCTCGCCTGGCATGCATGCGGCCCGGGTTCGATCCTCAGCACCACATACAAACAAAGATGTTGTGTCCGCTGAGAACTAAAAAATAAATATTAAAATTCTCTCTCTCTCTCTCTTAAAAAAAGTTTAAAAAAATAAATAAAATAAAATAAAATGACTCAATATATATTCCTATTAAAATTTAATATGTAAAACATTATTTTCAGTTATATTTCACAAAGTGAATAATATGACTTTTTTTTACACTGACACTTAAATATCTTTGTATATCTCATGTTATTGAAATTTAAATTCATAATATAAACATTAAATTTCAAGTAATTTCTATGGATTGGAAAATCTGTAAACTAAAATAATAAAATTTTTATTTTGAAACACTAGATGGAGGTAGAACACTTTTAAAGAGTTAAGCATCTTCTAAATCAGCAATTATCTGACCACTTATCAAAAATAAGGAAATGAAAAAAACTGCCCAATGAGTAAATGTGCATTAATTTAATTAACGCAGTTTTAGAATTTGGCAGACAATTCTTGCTGACTTGGTTACTAGCATTTGGCACAAATATCTCCATGAGTTTTAAATAAGTTGCAAAAACTGAGTATAGTTATGAGACTCAATTAATTTTGTCTTAACATTTTTCCTCCTCCTAGCAGTCATTTAACAGATTTTTTCATAAAAACTTTATTATAAGCTCAAGATAGAGAAATGTCTGATATTGATGCATAAAGATTTATCTTCAAGTTTTGTAAAGAGTATTACTGCTTTTTCCAATGTGCATCATTATAATATAAAAACTGTCACTGAAGCAGCCTTAAATATTTGGCCTCACACAAGAATATATGGGGAATCTTGTTGTTCAAATTAGGAAGTCAAAAAAAATTGAACTTTCGGTATCTTAGTGAAAATCTCTTTCCACCTCTTTGTTATGCAAACTTAATATCAGCAGAGTTAGAAGTCTGGTCAAGTGTTCTCTCAAATAAAAAATTTCTGACACATCCCAATTTACTTGTCTTCACATTATGAGTTATCTTTAGATTTTCAGCCATGTCCAGGGAAATAAACAACAGGCCAACATCTGGATGTGTGTATTGCAATTAATATTAGAACATTATAAGTATGCATCCAACACAAACTTTGTAATTGTCTCCAAGGTACTGTCAGTATTTTGTATTCTACAGCTGCATAAAGGGGAGACATATTTCTCATATTTGCAAAAATTGCATGACAATAAAAAGTTCTTATTGCTCATGGTGCCTCTTTATTTTAAATATAAGAATGTACAGATAAAATGAATGTAAACAAATTGTGACCAGAGAAAGAAAACTAAGATGGAGTAATTAACCTAATATATGGAATGTTATATTTGGAATGTGTATTTGGTGTAACAGATTAATTAACTCCAAACCAGGAAGGATTTTAAATTGTTAAATTTTGACTATCATTGTTACTTCTAGCATCTCAGACTTTCCTGTAATTTCTACGGTCAGTAATTTCCCTCAATGCATTACTTTGAACATGGGAACTAGAAAACACTTTATAACAAGAGTTTTATTGCCAAATATAGGGAAATCCTGCATAGTATACCCAACTACATACTTGTTGTGTCCATTAAAGGTTACCTTTTTTTTTTAAAATAACAAGACTGTTGAAAAAAAAAATGGCCTAGTACACAATTTATTCTACCCTACAACTTGTTTTAATAAAACATGTATCTGGAAATAAGGCTTTCATTTTTGATTCAATATTCTGGTTGTTATGTCTTCTTTAATCAAAATCACAGTAGCTCTATGTCTCAAGTACTAATTTATGAATATTTAACTTTTTAACATTTAATTTCTGAGCATACTATTGTTTTCTTTAACTCCCTGGGTTTTAGTTGCCACCACTATAACCTTAGTGCCCCATTTTCTTTACATATGACTATCACAAGTTATAAATTCAAGTACATAAATGAAAAAAAAATCTAAGTCATGACTACAGCCTACATCTAATATGATATTAATGTTTTATGACTTAAACACAAAGGAGAAAGCCTAAACCAATCATCAAAATAGGAGAAATTGTCTAAGATTCTGCCTTCAAAAAAATCAACTGAATAAAATAACATTTTCTCTAGCCAATTTTCCAATATGATAATCTGGTTTGAATAATAATTGTCCATCAACAAATATACATAAATCACCAAAGCACTCACTTCATATACTTTAAAGAAAAGTCAAAAGGGTTATAAAAAACTATAATCTGAAATCAATTGTTACAGAAAATTTATAATTCACTTATTATTTATATCATATTTCCTTCCAGAAACTTGTTTAGGACAATTCCAATATTATTGTCATATTCAGGGCAACTTATAAAATAGAAAGAACCATGAAGATAAATAAGAGAGCAAATTACTTAGGCTAATATAGATAAGTAGTTGATAATTGAATTCTGCAATATACTTTTGGAATTCCAGGGGGAAAAAAAGAAGGGTGGAGTTCTGAAATAAATTTGTATCATTTCTTCATTGGTTTAGATCATCTTAATGGGCAATACATTCCCTTATGGTTTATGACATGTAGGAAAATTCTCCTCCTTAGCTTGTAGCAAAATTCATTCTAAGTATTCATAAAATGTTTCCAAAAGTCTTCCAGATCACTGAGAATCAAATTCCTTCACCATCTCTGAGGATTTAGAGTGAGTGTTATTTCAAGTCTCTCTCAACATTCACAGGATTTTTTTAGTCCAAATGTAAGGCAATGCTTCTTTGTTATTACCATTCTCACAAACCTTTTATTTTTTTCCATCTATTTGTTCCCAGTTAGCTCCATTGCCAGTAACCACACCCAAGCTCTATTTCAGATGTTGATTTTAAATATAGTGTACTTTGTTGTTTTATTGCCCAACATCTTTTGCTAAACTACATCTGGGTCACTGGGGCCTACCTAGAGCAAGTGAAAAGCCTTAATCTGGCTTTGACTTCAAGACCAAGTCACATAATTTAATTACATAATTTTCCCAAACTTTTCTTATTTTTTGTCTATTATTTATTGGTGGGATCAAAACAACTGGCTTTTAAATCACCTTTTTGTTTCTGCTTGCAAACTGGCCAATTATTTTCTGATCTCATCTCTCTTGTTATCACATTGTCAAAGGAAGTGTCCAAGTTCCAATGAATAGACACAGGCAAAATAAGTCTACATCCTGCTTTCCAAGTTATTGCAGGTAATAATTTTACCCAAGATTTTGTGACTGCATATCTTGGGTGGCAATACTTTGAATCATGGATATAAATTTCTTCATCATCCACCTGCAGCATCTATTTAAACTTTCCTGCTTCTAATTACTAAATAATCATCATATTAAGTAGACTTAGCATAATACAATTATTTCTTAATCAATAAGTAGGAATAGGAAAAGAAGGCTGTTTTCACAGCTATTGAAAAATTTGAATGGATTTCATCTATCTAATGTCTGTGCCAGGCAAGTTCTTCACAAAGTTAGTATCTGGACAACTGAGAGAGAAAGAGGGTGGAGGAGCAGGGGAGAAAGACCGGGGGACACAGGAAGAGGATGAGAGAGAAAGAGAGAAAATAAAAGTGTGGTATATAATGAGAGATAGATACATGGAGGGTATATCTGGGCTTTCAATTGCTCAACCCAATCTCAACATACATTGTTTCCATTTATGATCTATTGATTAAAAAAATACATAATTTACCCAGATGCAAAATTTTCATAAAATGTAATTTAATCATACAATAAGGAAGGGAGAAAGAAAGAAATGTTGGTGAGCACCTGCATGCTTGGTCTTACATTAAAACATAGTTCTGCAAACCCTATATATTCTGGGTTGCATTGAATTCCCCCAGCCTCTACACAAATATTTTTTGAAGTCTGAAACCATAGTACATCAGAAAGTGGCTTTTAAAAACAGACATATTCCAAAACAGGCGGGTGGACCAATGGTACAGAATAGAGGACACAGAAACCAATCCACAAAACTACAACTACCTTATATTTGATAAAGGGGCTAAAAGCATGCAATGGAGGAAGGATAGCATCTTCAACAAATGTTGCTGGGAAAACTGGAAATCCATATGCAACAAAATGAAACTGAATCCCTTTCTCTCGCCATGCACAAAAGTGAATTCAAAATGGATCAAGGAGCTTGATATCAAATCAGAGATGCACCGTCTGAAAGAAGAAAAAGTTGGCTACGATCTACATACTGTGGGGTTGGGCTCCAAATTCCTCAATAGGACACCCATAGCACAAAAGTTAATAACTAGAATCAACAAATGGGACTTACTCAAACTAAAAAGTTTTTTCTCAGCAAAAGATACAATAAGAGAGGTAAATAGAGAGCCTACATCCTGGGAACAAATCTTTACTCCTCACACTTCAGATAGAGCCCTAATATCCAGAGTATACAAAGAACTCAAAAATTAGACAATAAGAGAACAAACAACCCAATCAACAAATGGGCCAAGGACCTGAACAGACACTTCTCAGAGGAGGACATACAGTCAATCAACAAGTACATGAAAAAATGCTCACCATCTCTAGCAGTCAGAGAAATGCAAATCAAAACCACCCTAAGATACCATCTCACTCCAGTTAGATTGGCAGCCATTATGAAGTCAAACAACAACAAGTGCTGGTGAGGATGTGGGGAAAAGGGTACACTTGTACATTGCTGGTGGGACTGCAAATTGGTGCAGCCAATTTGGAAAACAGTATGGAGATTTCTTGGAAAGCTGGGAATGGAGCCACCATTTGACCCAGCTATTCCTCTTCTCAGTCTATTCCCTAAAGACCTAAAAAGAGCATGCTACAGGGACACTGCTACATCGATGTTCATAGCAGCACAATTCACAATAGCTAGACTGTGGAACCAACCTAGATGCCCTTCAATGGATGAATGGATAAAAAAAAATGTGGCATTTATACACAATGGAGTATTACTCTGCATTAAAAAATGACAAAATCATAGAATTTACAGGGAAATGGATGGCATTAGAGCAGATTATGCTAAGTGAAGCTAGCCAATCCCTAAAAAACAAATGCCAAATGTCTTCTTTGATATAAGGAGAGTAACTAAGAACAGAGTAGGGTCGAAGAGCATGAGAAGAAGATTAACATTAAACAGGGATGAGAGGTGGGAGGGAAAGGGAGAGAGAAGGGAAAGTGCATGGAAATGGAAGGAGACCCTCAGGGTTATACAAAAGTACATACAAGAGGAAATGAGGGGAAGGGGAAAAATAATATAAGGGGGACAAACGAATGTCAGTAGAGGGGGCAGAGAGAGAAGAGGGGAGGGGAGGGGAGGGGAGGGGAGGGAGGATAGTAGAGGATAGGAAAGGCAGCAGAATACAACAGACACTAGTATGGCAATATGTAAATCAATGGATGTGTAACTGATGTGATTCTGCAATCTGTATATGGGGTAAAAATGGGAGCTCATAACCCACTTGAATCAAATTGTGAAATATGATATATCAAGAACTATGTAATGTTTTGAACAACCAACAATAAAAAATTAAAAAAAAAATTTATTGGTCCAATATAAGTATATAAAAAAAACAGACATATTTTCAGATATCATTAGCTAAGTTATGAGGTCATACTTGAATGAGATGGGCCCTTAATGTGATTCTGACTGATATCTTAAAGTCAGAGGAAAGTTTGAACAAAGACACACACACAGAAGAGAAACTCATGTGAAAATGGAAACACACAAGAAGACTACCATGTGAAGGCAAAGGCAGAGATTGGAGGGATGTACCCACAAGCCAATGGACACAGAAGATGGACAGCTATCAGCAGAGACTGAGAGAAAGGAACAGAATGGATTATCCCTCTGGACCATAAAAAAAACAAAAACAAACAAACAAAACAACCCTGCTGGTTCCTTGATTTTAGACTTATATTCCCCAGAACAGCTTTGGGAAGTTTTTCTTTCTAGTAGGATTTTTAAAAAAATAAGACTGGCAAAAACTTAAAAATTTGTCAACATGCTCTTATTATGAGGTTGGCCATGAAAAATGGTCATGAAAAATGGTGATGAAGAAATCCCTCTGGCGAAGATCATGGTAATATTGAGAAAAAGACAAACAAATTTGCTCTTTTATGCAACAATCACTTGTAGGAAGCTGCCCTAAAAAAATAAACTGGCATAAATATAAAAATGCATAGGAACAGATTGTTCATTTTTGCACTATTTGAAATATCAAAAGACTCAAAAACACTAAATACAGACAATTAAAAAAGCAAATAATTTTCAATCAATAGGAGACTGAGTCAAGATCTGTATCAAGAAATTATGTAGAATACAGAATATCTTATTGATGTAAGGATGAACAGGATGGAGATGTAAGCAAATCACAAAATACTATAAAAGTATTCAACCTCTCATCTAAAATGGGAGATAGGTTGGGGTATGCAAATAAATGCTGATATTTACTTAACATTTTTATTAGGAAAAGTATTTTTAAAACTAATGAAAATATATTCTAAGAGCAGAGTGAAATTTAAGGGAGGACTAATGGGTAGATTTTAGAATTTTCTGATAATATTTTATAAGTTTGACTTTTGGAATTATGTAAACAGTTTTATAAGTGTGGAATTAATTAAAAAGAAAAAAGGTAAAGGAAAATAAAAAAAGGAATCTGTTATCAATTTTTCAGCTTATCTACATAAAGAAAAACTGAATTGAATAATAAATTTAGGACAGAAATTTTATTTATCTCCCTGCTGATATTATGTATACACACACATTCTAAAGGAAAACTATACCATGTCATATGCTTTAAAACGTGATATTAAAAAATCATAAAAATGATCAATGAACAAAGGCACTTGAATTTAGAAAACAGACAATAAAGAATCTTTGCTAATCTCCTATCCCCTCCTTTTCCCTCTCTCCGCTGCTCTTCCCTATCTAGAATTCATCTATTCCTCCCATGCTCCCCCTCCCTACCCCACTATGAGTCAGCCTCCTTATATCAGAGAAATCATTCAGCATTTGTTTTTCTTTTTTTTGGAATTAGCTAACTTCACTCAGCATTATCTTCTCCAATGCCATCCATTTACCTGCAAATGCCATGATTTTATTCTCTTTAATTGCTGAGTAAAATTCCATTGTGAATATATGCTACATTTTTTTTATCCATTCATCTGCTGAAGGGCATCTAGGTTGGCTCCACAGTTTAGCTATTGTGAATTGTGCTGCTACAAACATTGATGGGGTTGTGTCCCTATAGTATGCTGTTTTTAAGTCCTTTGAGTATAGTCTGAGGAGAGGGATAGCTGGGTCAAATGGTGGTTCCATTCCCAGATTTCCAAGGAATCTCCATACTGCTTTTCATATTGGCTGCACCAATTTGCAGTTCCACCAGCAATATATGAGTGTATCTTTTTCCCAACATCCTTGCCAACACTTATTGTTTGTCTTCGTAATAGCTGCCATTCTGACTGGAGTGAGATGAAATCTTAGAGTGGTTTTGATTTGCATTTCTTTAATTACTAGAGATGTTAAGCATTTTTTCATATATTTGTTGATTGATTGTATATTACCTTCTGAGAAATATCTGTTCAGGTCCTTGACCCATTTATTGATTGGGTTATTTGGTTTTTCAGTGCTTAGCTTTTTGAGCTCTTTATATATCCTAGAGATTAGTGCCCTATCTGATGTGTAAGGGGTAAAAATTTTCTGCCAGGATGTTGGCTCTCTGTTCACCTCACAGATTGTTTCTTTTGCTGAGAAGAAACTTTTAAGTTTGATTCCATCCCATTTATTGATTCTTGGTTTTAATTCTTGAGCTATAGGAGTCTTATTAAGGAAGTTGGGGCCTAATCCCACATGATGAAGATTAGGGCCTACTTTTTCTTCTATTAGACATAGAGTTTCTGGTTTAATTCCTAGGTCCTTGATCCATTTTGAGTTAAGTTTTGAGCATGGTGAGAGATAGGGATTTAATTTCATTTTGTTGCATATGGATTTCCAGTTTTCCCAGCACCATTTGTTGAAGAGGCTATCTCTTCTCCAGTCATGTTTTTGGCACCTTTGTCTAATATAAGATAATTATAATTTTGTAGGTTAGTCTCTGTGTCCTCTGGTAGACCATTGATCTACCATTCTGTTTTTGGTACCAATACTTTGCTGTTTTTGTTACTATTGCTCTGTAGTATAACTTAAGTTCTGGTATAGCCATGCTACCTGGTTCACTCTTCCTGCTAAGGATTGCTTTAGCTATTCTGGGTCTCTGATTTATCCAGATAAATTTCATGATTGCTTTTTCTATTTCTACATGGAATGCTGTTGGGATTTTGATCAGAATTATGTTAAATCTGTATAGTGCTTTTGGTAGTATGGTCATTTTAATAATTAGTTCTGCCTATCCAAGAGCAAGGTACATCTTTCCATCTTGTAAGGTCTTTGTTGATTTATCTCTTTAGGATTCTGTAGATTTCATCATATAGATCTTTCACCTCTCTTTTTAAGTTGATTCCCAACATATATAAAGACATGAATTGGGTGTCGACATACTTTATATACAAACAGAGATAAGAAAAATTGTGGTATATATGTGTAATAAGAATTATAATGCAAAAAACAAAGTACATGTATAAAGACATGAATTGGCATGAACATACTTTATATACAAAGATATGAAAAATTGTGCTCTATATGCATAATAAGAATTATCTGCTTTCTGCTGTCGTGTATTTAAAAAATAAAATCAATAAAAAGAATTAGCGCTCTAGTAAAACTAAAGAAAATTAAATCAAAATTGCTTTTTGAGATCAACAAAATTCATAAAATTGTAACCATACTGTTGATGAACAAAATGGAGAAGAAACAAACTGCCAACATGAGAAATGAGAGAATTAATATCACTTCTTATTTCATAGGATTTATTGAGATTGAGGTGGCCTATGTAATGCTTCTATCTTGTGGAGTTACTGCTTCCTCTTTTCTACTTCATTTAAAGAGAGACTAACTTATGGTAACTTTAATAAAATGTAAACATTATTTGAATATATGTTCATGTATCACCAAATGTGTTACTTTTTGTACAGAGACTTCAAGCACAAGTTACTGCTGCTCAGGAAATGGTCATCAGATTCTGATAGGTTTGAAAGTGGCTAGGAATTAGAAAAAAGAAGCCTTGTAAGTGCTGGAATATCTACTCTCCTATATTTATATTCTCTCTCTTAGTACTACTTATGCATCTTGATGTTATTAATGGCTTCTTTTTTTAAATTTAATGACACTATTCCAAGGGAAGGTACAGGTTATCACACTTAATATACCATTAAGCCTGCCCTAAACATGATAACTTGATCTTAAAATTTTTATGTCTGACTGGATTTGATGAATTGATGTCTTCCAATTTAAAGATTATGAAAAGCTTATGGAATAAGGGCACCTTTGTAATCAAATAGATTTTATTAAAGCCTGGTCTTTTATGGTTTCATTATAGGTGTATTTAATTTCATTGGCTAGATGCCAAACTTGGAATTTGATGAGGAAAGTGACTGACAAAGCATGCTTCAGCTTTTGTAAAACACAAATGCTCAATCACACACTTAGTGATGGTTAGCTTGTGAGAAACACATTTTGTTTTCTTCATGCTTGCATATTCTGCTTTGAGGATTATTTTTCACCTTTATTATGAACTGAATTTCTATGTTTGATGTGGTGATCCAAAGTGAACAAGTTCTTTCTGGGGAGAAGTTTGAGGACTTAATATTTCCTGGATTTAAGTTTGATTATTTCTCCTTGTTAAGCTCAACAAAAAAGAACATCTTCCCACAGTCTCAAAATGAGAGGTGAGCACAGGTATTCTTTATAGCCACATAAAAGATATATGCCCAGTTTTTTCTTTAGGACAACTTTTACTACTTATGTAGACATGAAGACTCAGGTCAGTGAGAACTTACACCAGCTTGCTTTATAACTAATGTTATGTGGACCTCAGTGTTATCATAACTTACCTTGTTGGGGGACTATGCTTTAAGTAAAAAAAATGCTGCATTATAGATGTTCCCCTAATACAGCAAGTTCAAATCTGCCATCTGTATCTACACTATGTTGTAAATCTACCCGGTAGTAAAAGGACTAGTTAGAAAGATGCTATCAATTATGGAAAATACAAAAGCAATAATTTCCCTGTAGATTGGAAGTTGAAGGTAGTTGGTTAAATGTTAAATCTTCTGGAAAAGTTTTACAGGAAAGCAATGTTTTTTTGTATGCTTGCATCCTATATGGTCACTACATAATTTTTCTTTTTTATTCTTGGAATTTTTACTTTATCTTGCTTTTGTATAAATGTTATTATATTCCTGCAAATAACTTACCTTTTTTTCCAAAATCTGTACCTCATGGTGTCATGTCTTAACTCATGCATTGCCCTTTACTTCTAGAAGTGCAACTAAGCTGCTGTTGGCACTCTGACTTCAATGTGCTGCTTCCAGTATTTAATTTTGTAGTACAGTGTTGCTATTCAGTAACTGATATCCTTAATTAAGTTTAGAGTTTGCTAAGGTTCTTTTTTGTTAGTGGATTGGATGTTTGGCTTTAGAAATGAATGTTCAATTATTGTTTTTAATCAGAAACATTGATATTAAATTTTTTAAAATGTTGGCAATATTGATATATTTTAATATGGCATCTAATACTATACTAAATAGCTATGTATAATTTTTTAGGACCCCCACCTATTTTATGATGAATAATCCATTTAATGTATTATTTATTTTGTTTTGTGTACTTTATTTAAAAAATTTCATCAAGTTTTTGTTTAGATTGAGCTAAGTTTTCTTTTCCATGCTGAATTGTAATTTAGATATTAGTTTCTGGATTCTTGTATTTTTACCAAATTAGTTGGGAATCTTTCCATTTTCTAAAATGCTCTGAAAGAATTTAAATCAAATTATCTATTATAGAAAACTGGAAACAAGATACAATTATTTCTTATCTTACTCCTTGTTCTGAGCTAGGACAAAACTTCAAGATTGAAGAAAAGTAAAAAGAGGAGATACTAAGATCATTCCAAGCTCAGGCCAAATCATTCTAGGCACTAGGGGAGAGACACCTTTTCTTTCCTAGTTCTTACAGTGTCCATGAAGCAAGAACAAGTGAAGTAAAATTAATTATAACTCTGATTTCCAAAGTATTCTTCTCTGGCCAGAGTCAATGGGAAAAACAACAAGTTGGCAGTATCCCATACATTCTCAAACATATGTGCTTTGACTTACATGTTTATGCTAAGAGCCAGATTCCTCCTTCTCATACTTTTTGACCCTAACTTTTGTTTAACTTTTGTACCCCTCTCTGGGTTGTCTATGGTGTACCTGATGTTGGCCCATAAAACTGCCTTTTTTTCTTTCCATAGGCATATGGATGGGATTGGATATCCAGCTTACTTTACCTTGTCATTATAACACAGCAGTGATTTAGTGGTTCCTGGTAATCCCATCGGGTACCTGTACAGACTTTATATGGTGATAATCCTGAAGTTAATATTGGTTTTCTTCAAGGAATATGTAAGTCATATTAATTTTTTTGATTAAATTATACGAAAGAACCAGATGCTTATTTTCCATTATTTATTACAGGAAACCAATTAGTCTTAAATTGATCTTTCCACTTTTCATCATTGTTGTAGTTTTATGTACTCTTAAATTTTTCATTTTTAAAACATCTTATTGTGATAGGAAGAGTGCAAACCTGATATTTCTCCATTGAATTCTACTCTTTACTACTTTACAATTTAAACTTGATTTCTTGTACATTTTATAGTCAGTTTTAATTCCGAAGAGTTGTTTATAAATCCATCTGGAATTCAAAATTATTTTAGAGGTAACCCCATGCAGACTTCCAGAGTGGCAGCTAGCACTGGCCATATGAAGTACTGGGACAGATAACTAAATAGGAAAATTAGCACTTTCACATAATTTTTCTATGGCATAAATACCACATATAATAATGCTTTCAATCTTTCATACTTTCACAGACTTTTGGTGTATGAGCCAATATCATCTCAATTTCAAAGTTGAGGAAACAGATCCAAATAAGTTAAATATCTTGCTCCAACCATACAGTAAGCAGGTGAGTCTGGCTGCAGAGTTTATTGACTTCACTGCTGTGCTGCTTCTCTAGACCTGAGTAAGATCCACAAATCTCTATGGGTCCAGCACATGTACATTATCTGAAAGAGAATTATCCCAGTGATTTTTCAAGGGGTTTGGAGCTGATATTATGCAAATCCCAATATAGAATATAAGTGAAACATCCTGTCAGAATAAGCAAAATGTGTTTACAGTTCAAATTACTAATGGGTTATGGGAGAATCAAAGAGAGGAGTTAGATTACATTGTAGAATGTGCCAGCATAAAAGTGAGACAGATGAACACTAAGACCTGGGTAATACATTTCTAGTAGTAAGGAGGAGACTGGAGAATCAATCTGGAATTCTTCTAAATTTTCAACTTGAGTTACTTGTGGAATATCTTCCCTGTGCAATGAACTGATTAAAATAAAGATTCTGGGCTTCTTGAAGCAACCCATTTATCTATCTTTAAAGTCAATGAGTTTTCATTATTTTATAGAAAAGACAAGACTGAGTTTTCTGAGGCAGGAAGATGAGTGCAAAATATCTGAACTCATTGGAGGTGTAGAGAAGAAAATCATATGCATACAAGCACAACACTTAGAAATTATATTTGTGCATATATATGTGTACCATTTGACACAGTACCTCTCATATAGTACCTTTAATTCTATTTAATGGTATTTCATCTTCCAAAACAATAATTAAACCCGGGCTTAATAATTTTATTTTTTTTATTTTTTATAATTCATTAGTCTTTGCTTTTTGTTTTATTAGTCAGCTTAATTTCCTTTTTAAAATTTTTAATATTATTTTATTAGGACTTTATTATTTTTTTGATTCATCATTAGCCATTTAAGGTTAATAATTCCTTCTGGTGGGACTTGTTCTGTACCTTATATGTTTGAATATATAGAATTCTACTATAATCAAGAATTATAGTTTTATTCTTATTTTACCTATTACTTGTTTGTGGGTAGTTAAAAAATCCTCATTTTAAGAAAATAATGGAGTTGTTCTTTTAATTTAAAAAATTATTGATATTTCTTTGAAATTAACTGATATTTTTCTTCTACACTATTTCACATTTCAAATTTGGTGCCATTTGATGGACACTTGAAAATAAATATTATTTCTATCTTTAAGATATTGTTATATTTCAAACATTTATTTCACTATTTTAATCTTCCTTTTCTCCTGCCCTAAGCACTATTCATCAAGCTGATGAGAAATTCAGTTTTGTGTTAGCCTATCCTCCAGACAACTTATAAAAACAAAGAACAAACACAAATACTGTAAAATAATTTTTTAAAAAGGTAGAGTGAAGAGATTGGATTATTATTAATTATTAATAATTATCCATAATTATTAATTATGGATAGAAGGGAGGGTTGTGGGCAAAGGAAATATGTATGTATTGTTTAGCTTTACTGATCCACAAATACAGACAATAAAAATCATTCATTTAAGTAAATAGTGTGAAGCATTGTAGTCATGATAGACAAAGAAATGTAATCTTAAATTTCATTAATATTGCACAGAATTGTGAAAACAGTGTCTTTTATCTCACATCTAAATGGATATGCTGCAATACTTTACTCAGTTGAGAATTCCACATGATAAAAGTTCTATTTATTATGTCATAAAACTGTTTTGAAGGAAATGGCTATGTTATTACATAAATATAGAAAACTGAATGAGGACAGATAGTTTTCTTCAACAAATAAAACAAGGGATTCATTATAGTTTTAAGTTCCAACAATAGACATAAGGATAATGAATATAATGTTTTAAGTACATCTCAGCTCAATAGAAATACTTTAACAAAAATAGTGGAATTGAATATGGGAATGAGTGTGCCTAGGAGGTGGTATGCTATATACCACAGGAACAGTTCAGGCTATGGATGGAGTAGCACAGAGGAAACAGCCCCACTAATGAGCAAATTGAGTTAGATGTTTTCCAGGCTCCCTCCAACTATTGGTTTCTATTATTTGTTGGAAAGGGAAAAGGAGGCAAAATAGAGAAAAGTACTTCTCTCTGCATTCATGTTACTCTCATAAAAATTGTGACATATATGGTGCAACAATTTATTATTAACTTTAAAACTTCAGCAACTAATTTGGTAAGAAGTTATACATTATTTAAACTAAGATTTTTTCTACTTCATTTGATACCTGATTAAAATTGTGCTTTTTTTGGTTGGCGTTCCACTAGTGGGGTGTTTGAGCCATTTACCCATGATGCTTCTCAGCAAATGAGGTGGTGTTAGCAAACAATGAGTTATTTTGGATTGTTTGAAAAATCTATTTAAACTAAAAAATAGTCAAGGAAAAGAAGTGAACATTCTTCAGTTCTGCCTTTGGATTATTGTTTATACTTTTGTTTAAATGATACACTTTTATTAGTGAAAGCTAAAGAAAACCATAGACAAGGTTTGGAATGAAATAAAATTGTGAAAGATTGTTAAACTCTATTTAATCTCTACCTTACAATGTAAATGTTTTAGAGAAGACTTTGGATATATATTTTTTTAATTGTATGGAGTTAAAGGCACTTAAGAGAACAATTCCCCAATAGGTATATTCTTTATTTTTCAATTTTTATAGCCTTGATTTCAGTTGTAATAAGATCCAAATGGTTTTGAAAAATATAATTATTTTTGAAAACTGGGACATGCATAAATGAACACTAGAACTTTTATCTTTTGTAATCTTAGCTATAGTACTCTTGTGAATGAAGGAGATGCATGTAAAGTCCTGAATCATTTTGGATTTATGGATTTAAAATTGTTAGCAATAAACAATTAGAAATTAGAAACCATCCCAAGAAGACATCTCATTGAATCCATTTATTAAACTCCTTTTCTGGTTCAAATTTATTTAAAGTCATTTCATCAAAATATCACTATAAACAATTCCATGTCAATAAATTATATTTGTTTGTTAATATTGGTGAGGAGAAAAATTAGTAACCTGAAAATTATTGTCATTTCCTGATAATGAACTTACATGTATACATACATACATTTAACATTCTATCAATGACTATGGTTGCTCATAAAGCTATAGGAAAAAGAAAAGCAAGTCGAGACACTAAAGTCTGTTTGCTAGAAATGTATATAAAATGTGTGTAATACAAATCACAGGCCAGTTCAAGAATATTGAGAGTAAAATAAAAAGTGTATTTAGCTGTAGGAAATATTAATATTGGTTTAAAATGCAAAAATACCAATTAGTATTTCTTCATATATTATCTTAGCCAAGTAAATAAAACCTGGATAATTCAGATATCTGGAAATCTGAAGTCTTCTAGATGCTTCAGATAATTGAAATGTCCCAAATGTGTATATGATAGAGGACAAGGTAGAAGGAGAAAAGGCTGTAGTCTGCCTTTAAAAAGTAAAACACAAGGGGCTGGGGATATTGCTCAAGTAGCATGCTTGCCTGGCATGCATGAGGCACTGGGTTTGATCCTCAGCACCACATAAAAATAAAATAAAGATATTGTGTCCACCTAAAGCTAAAAAAATAATCAAATTAATAAAGTAAAACACAAATAAATAGAAAAATCCATAATCTACTTTTCCAGAAACAATTTGTTGTCAAAAGGAAACAATTTGTTGGTTTTTCCTTGGAGAGCAAAGATGCAAAAGCAAATTTTTTTAAAAAAGTCATAAAGTAAGCAAATATAGAAGTAGGATAAGGAAGATAAAGGTAAAAAGGAAGAGGAAAGGAGGAGAAAAGAGAGGCAAAAAAGGAAGAGTTTGATGGTAAGGAGAAAGGGAACTAAAAATAGAGAAAACAGAACAATTCTGGGGAAAAATTCAATTATTTTCAATAAAAGCAGACATATGCAGGATTGGGGGGGGAAGGAGTTTAGGGTTTCCAAATGAACCAGTGCTACAAAAATAAAAATGATGTTAGAAGCTGAGTGTGATGGTGTATGCTTGTAATCCCAGCTACTTAGGGAAGCCAAGGCAAGAGGATCTTTCAAATTCAAGGCCAGTAACCTGAACTCTGGACAATATAGAGAGACCCAAGACTTGTCTCAGAAAAATAAATAAATAAATAAGTTCTGGAGTGTAGCTCAGTGGTAAAGTCTCTGGCTTCAATCCCCTTTTAATATTTTTTTCTGTTCATTGAGAAGGTATCTTCACATTTGTTATGAAATTATTTTAATAATTTCAGTAATTGAAAATTCATAAGAATTATAGACATAAATGGATATCTAGCAATCAGAGTCAGACATGGCCCCAGAAACCAGCAACTACTAAACCAAGATGCCGTTTGTTCTCTAAACTATTTTATCAATGAAGTGTGAAAATGTGATTTAGTTAGTGATTCTCAACTATGTTCCTTCTCCAAAATATATTAAACATAATCTTCCTGGAATATTATGTGCATATATTAAAAAATACTAACCATATGCCTGGGTGTGCCTTTCTGATTGAAAATAACTATACCAGATGAATACAAAGCTATCATCTCACTCCAGATTCTAGGATTATAAGGCAGTTAATCAGCATTTACTCTTATTACATGGTATATCTTAATACAAAAAATATTAGAACTCCAGTTTTTTTTTCTTTGCTAATTTTTGACTAGTTATTTTATCAATTACATAAATGAGAAGAAAAACTTTAAATAAATTCATACCAAGAATGTACAGACAAATTAAATATGATAATTTCAAATATTTCCTTAGTTTACCACCACTTGAAGATTTACAGAGAAAATATTTTCTTTTATATGGAAGTAATTTTTAGTACTCCTTTAATAAAAGTTTAGGAAATATTTCATTTAATATTATTCATGGTCCAAAATATGATTCAAGAAAATGATACTGTTGAAGGTTAAATAATACAGGAAGACAGATAAAGAATCTTCATAAAAATATATTCCAATATATATTGCCAAGACTCTATCTTTACCTTAAAGAACCTTGATATGCTTGTTCATATGAAAAATGCAAATATCTAATAAAAGCCTACTTTGGGAATACATAATTGGCACCTCATAGTGAAATAAAATTCTTATATCTTATATGTTTTATTGAACAAAATGGAAATACTGGAACCTTAGTAATTATATATTTTCCCTAACTCTGATGATTTTAAATCCTTTTTTGAAATTGATAGAGCTTAAATTATAATATGATTTGTGTTTGCTGACACTATAGAAATTCTATGGGAAGTTTATATTTTTTATATATTACTAGCTTTGTCACCATTCTTGTAACAACAAACCAGACTTTTTACTGATATGTCTGTCTAGCTGTTTCAAACTTATTTTGCATTATAGTATTATTTAGTCAGTACTCATCTCATTTTCTGAAAATGAAGCATCCTTAAGACAAATGTAAACTCTTTTTCCTTTTGTCTCTTTCTTTCAATATTTACTATTTGGTCTTGTTTTGTAAAGTGAACATAAGATTCAACAGGTGCCCAGTAACAAAATTTAAAACATCCACTGAAAGTTTAACAAAAGTAAAATTCATCCAGCACTTGATTCCATACAACTTTTTCATATTTTTTCAAAATATTCCAAGTATATTTTTAGAAAGATTACTTGACATAAACTTGTTTCAATTCTGCCACTGCATTTCAATGATTTCAAAAAATTTAGAAGAAAACAACAGCTAATCCAATATAAACTACTATTATGTAGAAGAAAAAAGTATGTAGAAAGGACAACTTCTGATGTCCTTTCCAAAGTCATGGAGGAAAAAGGTACATCATGACTTTTGACCAGTTCAAGGCCCCAAAACCTAAGACAGTGGGAAAGAGAGAGCAGCATTAGGAGTGAGGAACTCCCAAATCTGTCCAAGCTAGGCCATATGAATGTTTCAGCTCAAGGAGAGAAAAAAAAATCACCCTTCCTTTGCCTGTTTGTTTTATCTAGGCCCTCAGTGACTTATACAATTCCTGTCCACATCCGTTTGAATGGATCTTCTTTTTTTTTTTTTTTCTTTTTGATGGTGAGGGAATACCAGGGATTAGACTCAGGGGCACTCAACCACCTAGCCACATCTACAGCCCTATTTTATATTTTATTTAGAGACAGGGTCTCATTGAGTTGCTTAGCAACTTGCTTTTGCTGAGGCTGGCTTAAACTTGTGGTTCTCCTGCCTCAGCCTCCTGAGCCACTGGGATTACAGGTGTGAGTCACTGGGCCTGGCCTGGATCTTCTTAACCCAGTCTACGGATTCAAATGCCAGAAACACAGAGAGATGAATCAGGAAATAACATTTTGCAACTGTCAGGCCTTCTGTTAAACCATTCAAGTTAACAAATAAAATTAGCCATTACACCAGCTTACTACTTTTCATCTTTTATTCTGTAACCATTTGATTATTTTTAATTTTACTCTTTGAACAGCTCTACTGGAGGAGAACACTTGTGCAAATCCTTGTATAAGATTAAGTAAAGGCAATCTGAATGCTAGGATAGCAGTGCTAATTTATTTTAAAATATGTATAAGTGTAATAATGACTTTTAATCATGGAACAAAGAAAAATATCTGTATACCTAGGATATATTAAAGTCATATCCTCATAATAAAATGTAAAGAAAGAAAGAAAATTCTCCAAATTAGCTACCTGAAATAACTAACTCTAGTTAATTGAGTTAATATTTTAAAAAGGATGTAAATTTGTATATATTTTTTAGTATTCTCATTTTGTATCATCAGTGATAATAGAGCTTTCTAAGTAAAGATACTGTTCTGCTCATGAAAAAATATTTTAAATATTTAGTTGCACTCTAAACAGTTTAACATTTTGTCTTGGGTTCTTCTTGGCATGATAGTTATATGCTGATTTGGCCCATTACATTTTTGTGGGCTGATGAATACTGAGTAATTCTTTGTGGACTGCTCTTGTACATAGGCTTTTGCATTGGAAGCACACCAGATCCACATATGTGTCTTTTTGGCTTTTATGATCTGTGAGTAATACATAGCTTAACTAGATCCAGTATACAAACATGAAAAAGAAAGAATGGAAAATACCAATATCATTTTTGAGTGCTGAAATATTTGGACATGTGAACTTTAGCTTATTTTATACCCATTTGCAAAACATATTAGTCTATTTGTGAAGACTAACATATCAGAAAAGGTTAGTCTTTTCCCTCACAATCTGGTTTCTTGGCAGTCAGTATGTGCTGAATGTGAACAGAGCTATTAAGGAATTGGTTTATTTATCAATTTTTCAAATAGGTACAGAAACTGGCAATACAGAATTCAATCAATAGAAGTATTGGTTCAAGCAGGTGATCTCACTTGTCTCTAGAGTTAGAAGACATCAGTTGACTGCAGTTAAATTAGAGTAAGATTCTCAGGAAAAACTATTTTAAGACATTTATATAGAAACCTAACCATATATGAGCATACATTATCTCTTGATAAAATTATCTTTTACATGGAAGGGACACAGGATTGAGAATGTTATAATGGTTCTGAGAGAGTTTAATAAATAATTTTAATAAGTATTTATAAATCATTAATTTATTTCATTTATTACTGAGGAAAACAATGGAGCAATATTTGTTAACTTTTAGTATTTATGCTCCCCATGAAGAGGCAAGAAATGTTTGTTGGTTATTTATTTTTCTCTAAATATGAAATAATCATTTTAACAGGATGTTTATCAACTATGTGTGTAATGTGAAGCCCTCCAGAATTGCTCACCATTTCAAATACTTGTTGAATTGGACCATTATGAGGCCCCATCCAGTCAGCAGGAAAGATGCTAAGTACGAAGTGGAGACATCAAGGTCAAAAGGTAGTTGGTGGGGAAAAAAAGTAATGCCATAAAAGAGTTCCTGTCATGAAGAAAGTGTTCATATGTACAACTTCAAAAATAATGCCTTGATCTGATTCCACCTTTCATTCAGGAACAGCATGAAGGAAATCATACTAATCTCAAGAAACACCCAACTGTACGTCCTCAGTTTATGACATCCTGGCATCAATCAGGGTACTGAATACCCCAGTAATGCTCTCCAGCTATTTTCTCTCCTTGGACTCAATGTATAAACTGCCCTTTGTTTCCACACAGACATTCCACTGTTTGGAACTTCTGGTAACACTCGAGTTCATTCCCTTGTGGTAATTGATACATCAGTCACACAAACCATTTTCTAGTGTGTATTCTTCATCGCTGTAGATCAAAACATATAGTAAGTAAAAGGATAAAAGTGACTAGTGTTTATAAATGTAAAGTTCACTCTTCCTTAACTACCAACTTTGCAATTTCCTCTCAAAGCAGAGTTGGAAGGGCCATTTTTTTTTTCTTTTTTATGTCTTGCAGGAGAACTTAAGTTGTTTTAGCCTCTGAAAGGGAAGAATGGATTTTGCAGATATTTCTCATAGGAAACAAACACAAAACATTTCTCAACCACACAAAGTTGGAAAACCATTGTTGAGTAATACCTTACACTCCACAACAAAT